>NW_028225187.1:32240361-32324568 GCF_052327205.1 Somniosus microcephalus
AACCACTCCAAAACACGAGATAACTCAAAACCACTCCAAAACACGCGATAACTCCAAACCACTCCAAAGCACGAGATAACTCCAATCCACTCCAAAACACGAGATAACTCTCCAAACCACTCCAAAACACGAGATAACTCCAAACCACTCCAAAACACGATTACTCCAAACCACTCCAAAACACGAGATAACTACAAACCACTCCAAAACACGAGATAACTCCAAACCACTCCAAAACACGAGATAACTCCAAACCACTCCAAAACACGAGATAACTCCAAACCACTCCAAAACACGAGATAACTCCAAACCATTCCAAAACACGAGATAACTCCAAACCACTCCAAAACACGAGATAACTCCAAACCACACCAAAACACGAGATAACTCCAAACCACTCCAAAACACGAGATAACGCCAAAACACGAGATAACTCCAAACCACTCCAAAACACGAGATAACTCCAAACCACTCCAAAACACGAGATAACTCCAAACCACTCCAAAAAAAGAGATAACTCCAAACCACTCCAAAACACGAGATAACTCCAAACCACTCCAAAACGCGAGATAACTCCAAACCACTCCAAAACACGAGATAACTCCAAAGCACTCCAAAACACGAGATTACTCCAAAACACGAGATAACTCCAAACCACTCCAAAACACGAGACAACTCCAAACCACTCCAAAACACGAGATAACTACAAACCACTGCAAAACACGAGATAGCTCCAAAGCACTCCAAAACACGAGATAACTCCAAACCATTCCAAAACACGAGATAACTCCAAACCACTCCAAAACACGAGATAACTACAAACCACTGCAAAACACGAGATAACTCCAAAACACGAGATAACTCCAAACCACTCCAAAACACGAGATAACTCCAAACCACTCCAAAACACGAGATAGCTCCAAAGCACTCCAAAACACGAGATAACTCCAAACCATTCCAAAACACGAGATAACTCCAAACCACTCCAAAACACGAGATAACTCCAAACCACTCCAAAACACGAGATAACTCCAAACCACTCCAAAACACGAGATAACGCCAAAACACGAGATAACTCCAAACCACTCCAAAACACGAGATAACTCCAAACCACTCCAAAACACGAGATAACTCCAAACCACTCCAAAGCACGAGATAACTCCAATCCACTCCAAAACACGAGATAACTCTCCAAACCACTCCAAAACACGAGATAACTCCAACCGCTCCAAAACACGAGATAACTGCAAACCACTCCAAAACACGAGATAACTCCAAACCACTCCAAAACACGAGATAACTGCAAACCACTCAAAACATGAGACAACTGCAAACCACTCCAAAGCACGAGATAACTCCAAACCACTCCAAAACACGAGATAACTCCAAGCCACCCCACAACACGAGATAACTCCAAAACACGAGATAACTCCAAACCACTCCAAAACACGAGATAACTCCAAACCACTCCATAACACGAGATAACTCCAAAACACGAGATAACTCCAAACCACTCCAAAACACGAGATAACTCCAAACCACTCCAAAACACGAGATAACGCCAAACCACTCCAAAACACGAAATAACTTCAAACCACTCCAAAACACGAGATAAAACCAAACCACTCCAAAACACGAGATAACTCCAAACCACTCCAAAACACGAGATAACTCCAAACCACTCCAAAACATGAGATAACTCCAAACCACTCCAAAACACGAGATAACTCAAAACCACTCCAAAGCACGCGATAACTCCAAACCACTCCAAAACACGAGATAACTCCAATCCACTCCAAAACACGAGATAACTCTCCAAACCACTCCAAAACACGAGATAACTCCAAACCACTCCAAAACACGATAAATCCAAACCACACCAAAACACGAGATAACTACAAACCACTCCAAAACACGAGATAACTCCAAACCACTCCAAAACACGAGATAACTCCAAACCACTCCAAAACACGAGATAACTCCAAACCTCTCCAAAACACGAGATAACTCCAAACCATTCCAAAACACGAGATAACTCCAAACCACTCCAAAACACGAGATAACTCCAAACCACTCCAAAACACGAGATAACTCCAAACCACTCCAAAACACGAGATAACGCCAAAACACGAGATAACTCCAAACCACTCCAAAACACGAGATAACTCCAAACCACTCCAAAACACGAGATAACTCCAAACCACTCCAAAGCACGAGATAACTCCAATCCACTCCAAAACACGAGATAACTCTCCAAACCACTCCAAAACACGACATAACTCCAACCCGCTCCAAAACACGAGATAACTGCAAACCACTCCAAAACACGAGATAACTGCAAACCACTCAAAACATGAGACAACTCCAAACCACTCCAAAGCACGAGATAACTCCAAACCACTCCAAAACACGAGATAACTCCAAACCACTCCAAAACACGAGATAGCTCCAAAGCACTCCAAAACACGAGATAACTCCAAAACACGAGATAACTCCAAACCACTCCAAAACACGAGATAACTCCAAACCACTCCAAAACACGAGATGTCTCCAAACAACTCCAAAACACGAGATAACTCCAAAATACGGACTAACTGCAAACCACTCCAAAACACGAGATAACTCCAAACCACTCCAAAACACGAGATAACTCCAAACCACGCCAAAGCACGAGATAACTCCAAAACACGAGATAACTCCAAACCACTCCAAAACACGAGATAACTCCAAACCACTCCAAAACACGAGATAACTCCAAAACACTCCAAAGCACGAGATAACTCCAATCCACTCCAAAACATGAGATAACTCTCCAAACCACTCCAAAACACGAGATAACTCCAAACCACTCCACAACACGAGATAACTCCAAAACACGAGATAACTCCAAACCACTCCAAAACACGAGATAACTCCAAACCACTCCAAAACACGAGATAACGCCAAAACACGAGATAACTCCAAACCACTCCAAAACACGAGATAACTCCAAACCATTCCAAAACACGAGATAACTCCAAACCACTCCAAAACACGAGATAACTCCAAACCACTCCAAAACACGAGATAACTCCAAACCACTCCAAAACACGAGATAACGCCAAAACACGAGATAACTCCAAACCACTCCAAAACACGAGATAACTCCAAACCACTCCAAAACACGAGATAACTCCAAACCACTCCAAAGCACGAGATAACTCCAATCCACTCCAAAACACGAGATAACTCTCCAAACCACTCCAAAACACGAGATAACTCCAACCGCTCCAAAACACGAGATAACTACAAACCACTCCAAAACACGAGATAACTCCAAACCACTCCAAAACACGAGATAACTGCAAACCACTCAAAACATGAGACAACTGCAAACCACTCCAAAGCACGAGATAACTCCAAACCACTCCAAAACACGAGATAACTCCAAGCCACCCCACAACACGAGATAACTCCAAAACACGAGATAACTCCAAACCACTCCAAAACACGAGATAACTCCAAACCACTCCATAACACGAGATAACTCCAAAACACGAGATAACTCCAAACCACTCCAAAACACGAGATAACTCCAAACCACTCCAAAACACGAGATAACGCCAAACCACTCCAAAACACGAAATAACTTCAAACCACTCCAAAACACGAGATAACACCAAACCACTCCAAAACACGAGATAACTCCAAACCACTCCAAAACACGAGATAACTCCAAACCACTCCAAAACATGAGATAACTCCAAACCACTCCAAAACACGAGATAACTCAAAACCACTCCAAAGCACGCGATAACTCCAAACCACTCCAAAACACGAGATAACTCCAATCCACTCCAAAACACGAGATAACTCTCCAAACCACTCCAAAACACGAGATAACTCCAAACCACTCCAAAACACGATAAATCCAAACCACACCAAAACACGAGATAACTACAAACCACTCCAAAACACGAGATAACTCCAAACCACTCCAAAACACGAGATAACTCCAAACCACTCCAAAACACGAGATAACTCCAAACCTCTCCAAAACACGAGATAACTCCAAACCATTCCAAAACACGAGATAACTCCAAACCACTCCAAAACACGAGATAACTCCAAACCACTCCAAAACACGAGATAACTCCAAACCACTCCAAAACACGAGATAACGCCAAAACACGAGATAACTCCAAACCACTCCAAAACACGAGATAACTCCAAACCACTCCAAAACACGAGATAACTCCAAACCACTCCAAAGCACGAGATAACTCCAATCCACTCCAAAACACGAGATAACTCTCCAAACCACTCCAAAACACGACATAACTCCAACCCGCTCCAAAACACGAGATAACTGCAAACCACTCCAAAACACGAGATAACTGCAAACCACTCAAAACATGAGACAACTCCAAACCACTCCAAAGCACGAGATAACTCCAAACCACTCCAAAACACGAGATAACTCCAAACCACTCCAAAACACGAGATAGCTCCAAAGCACTCCAAAACACGAGATAACTCCAAAACACGAGATAACTCCAAACCACTCCAAAACACGAGATAACTCCAAACCACTCCAAAACACGAGATGTCTCCAAACCACTCCAAAACACGAGATAACTCCAAAATACGGACTAACTGCAAACCACTCCAAAACACGAGATAACTCCAAACCACTCCAAAACACGAGATAACTCCAAACCACGCCAAAGCACGAGATAACTCCAAAACACGAGATAACTCCAAACCACTCCAAAACACGAGATAACTCCAAACCACTCCAAAACACGAGATAACTCCAAAACACTCCAAAGCACGAGATAACTCCAATCCACTCCAAAACATGAGATAACTCTCCAAACCACTCCAAAACACGAGATAACTCCAAACCACTCCACAACACGAGATAACTCCAAAACACGAGATAACTCCAAACCACTCCAAAACACGAGATAACTCCAAACCACTCCAAAACACGAGATAACGCCAAAACACGAGATAACTCCAAACCACTCCAAAACACGAGATAACTCCAAACCATTCCAAAACACGAGATAACTCCAAACCACTCCAAAACACGAGATAACTCCAAACCACTCCAAAACACGAGATAACTCCAAACCACTCCAAAACACGAGATAACTCCAACCCACTCCAAAACACGAGCTAACTGCAAACCACTCAAAACATGAGACAACTCCAAACCACTCCAAAACACGAGATAACTCCAAACCACTCCAAAGCACGAGATAACTCCAATCCACTCCAAAACACGACATAACTCCAAACCACTCCAAAACACGAGATAACTCCAAACCACTCCAAAACACGAGATAACTGCAAACCACTCAAAACATGAGACAACTCCAAACCACTCCAAAGCACGAGATAACTCCAAACCACTCCAAAACACGAGATAACTCCAAACCACTCCAAAACACGAGATAACTCCAAACCACTGCAAAACACGAGATAACTCCAAAACACGAGATAACTCCAAACCACTCCAAAGCACGAGATAACTCCAAACAACTCCAAAACACGAGATAGCTCCAAAGCACTCCAAAACACGAGATAACTCCAAAACACGAGATAACTCCAAACCACTCCAAAACACGAGATAACTCCAAACCACTCCAAAACACGAGATAACTCCAAAATACGTAATAACTGCAAACTACTCCAAAACACGAGATAACTCCAAACAACTCCAAAACACGAGACAACTCCAAACCACTCCAAAACACGAGATAACTCCAAACCACTGCAAAACATGAGATAACTCCAAAACACGAGATAACTCCAAACCACTCCAAAACACGAGATAACTCCAAACCACTCCAAAACACGAGATAGCTCCAAAGCACTCCAAAACACGAGATAACTCCAAAACACGAGATAACTCCAAACCACTCCAAAACACGAGATAACTCCAAACCACTCCAAAACACGAGATATCTCCAAACCACTCCAAAACACGAGATAACTCCAAAATACGTAATAACTGCAAACTACTCCAAAACACGAGATAACTTCAAACCACTCCAAAACACGAGATAACTCCAAACCACTCCAAAGCACGAGATAACTCCAAAACACGAGATAACTCCAAACCACTCCAAAACACGAGATAACTCCAAACCACTCCAAAACACGAGATAACTCCAAAACACTCCAAAGCACGAGATAACTCCAATCCACTCCAAAACACGAGATAACTCTCCAAACCACTCCAAAACACGAGATAACTCCAAACCACTCCACAACACGAGATAACTCCAAAACACGAGATAACTCCAAACCACTCCAAAACACGAGATAACTCCAAACCACTCCAAAACACGAGATAACGCCAAACCACTCCAAAACACGAAATAAATCCAAACCACTCCAAAACACGAGATAAAACCAAACCACTCCAAAACACGAGATAACTCCAAACCACTCCAAAACACGAGCTAACTCCAAACCACTCCAAAACACGAGATAACATCAAACCACTCCAAAACACGAGATAACTCCAAAACACGAGATAACTCCAAACCACTCCAAAACACGAGATAACTCCCTACCACTCCAAAACACGAGATAACTCCAAAACACTCCAAAGCACGAGATAACTCCAATCCACTCCAAAACACGAGATAACTCTCCAAACCACTCCAAAACACGAGATAACTCCAAACCACTCCACAACACGAGATAACTCCAAAACACGAGATAACGCCAAACCACTCCAAAACACGAGATAACTCCAAACCACTCCAAAACACGAGATAACGCCAAACCACTCCAAAACACGAAATAACTCCAAACTACTCCTAAACACGAGATAACACCAAACCACTCCAAAACACGAGATAACTCCAAACCACTCCAAAACACGAGATAGCTCAAAACCACTCCAAAAAACGCGATAACTCCAAACCACTCCAAAACACGAGATATCTCCATACCACTCCAAAACACGAGATAACTCCAAACCACTCCAAAACACGAGATAACTCCAAACCACTCCAAAACACGAGATAACTCCAAACCACTCCAAAACACGAGATAACTCCAAACCACTCCAAAACACGAGATAACTCCAAACCACACCAAAACACGAGTTTACTCCAAAACACGAGATAACTCCAAACAACTCCAAAACACGAGACAACTCCAAACCACTCCAAAACACGAGATAACTCCAAACCACTGCAAAACATGAGATAACTCCAAAACACGAGATAACTCCAAACCACTCCAAAACACGAGATAACTCCAAACCACTCCAAAACACGAGATAGCTCCAAAGCACTCCAAAACACGAGATAACTCCAAAACACGAGATAACTCCAAACCACTCCAAAACACGAGATAACTCCAAACCACTCCAAAACACGAGATATCTCCAAACCACTCCAAAACACGAGATAACTCCAAAATACGGAATAACTGCAAACCACTCCTAAACACGAGATAACTCCAAACCACTCCAAAACACGAGATAACTCCAAACCACTCCAAAACACGAGATAACTCCAAAACACGAGATAACTCCAAACCACTCCAAAACACGAGATAACTCCAAACCACTCCAAAACACGAGATAACTCCAAAACACTCCAAAGCACGAGATAACTCCAATCCACTCCAAAGCACGAGATAACTCTCCAAACCACTCCAAAACACGAGATAACTCCAAACCACTCCACAACACGAGATAACTCCAAAACACGAGATAACTCCAAACCACTCCAAAACACGAGATAACTCCAAACCACTCCAAAACACGAGATAACGCCAACCACTCCAAAACACGAAATAACTCCAAACCACTCCAAAACCCGAGATAACTCCAAACCACTCCAAAACACGAGATAACTCCAAACCACTCCAAAACACGAGATAACTCCAAACCACGCCAAAACACGAGATAACTCCAAAACACTCCAAAGCACGAGATAACTCCAATCCACTCCAAAACACGAGATAACTCTCCAAACCACTCCAAAACACGAGATAACTCCAAACCACTCCACAACACGAGATAACTCCAAAACACGAGATAACTCCAAACCACTCCAAAGCAGGAGATAACTCCAAACCACTCCAAAACACGAGATAACTCCAAACCACTCCAAAACACGAGATAACTCCAAACCACTCCAAAGCACGAGATAACTCCAATCCACTCCAAAACACGAGATAACTCTCCAAACCACTCCAAAACACGAGATAACTCCAAAACACGAGATAACTCCAAACCACTCCAAAACACGAGATAAATCCAAACCACTCCAAAACACGAGATAACTCCAAACCACTCAAAACATGAGATAACTCCAAACCACTCCAAAACACGAGATAACTCCAAACCACTCCAAAACACGAGATAACGCCAA
Source organism: Somniosus microcephalus (assembly GCF_052327205.1). NCBI lineage: Eukaryota > Metazoa > Chordata > Chondrichthyes > Squaliformes > Somniosidae > Somniosus > Somniosus microcephalus. The sequence continues at coordinate 32,248,749 of NW_028225187.1, forward strand.
ACCACTCCAAAACACGAAATAAATCCAAACCACTCCAAAACACGAGATAAAACCAAACCACTCCAAAACACGAGATAACTCCAAACCACTCCAAAACACGAGCTAACTCCAAACCACTCCAAAACACGAGATAACATCAAACCACTCCAAAACACGAGATAACTCCAAAACACGAGATAACTCCAAACCACTCCAAAACACGAGATAACTCCCAACCACTCCAAAACACGAGATAACTCCAAAACACTCCAAAGCACGAGATAACTCCAATCCACTCCAAAACACGAGATAACTCTCCAAACCACTCCAAAACACGAGATAACTCCAAACCACTCCACAACACGAGATAACTCCAAAACACGAGATAACGCCAAACCACTCCAAAACACGAGATAACTCCAAACCACTCCAAAACACGAGATAACGCCAAACGACTCCAAAACACGAAATACCTCCAAACTACTCCTAAACACGAGATAACACCAAACCACTCCAAAACACGAGATAACTCCAAACCACTCCAAAACACGAGATAACTCCAAACCACTCCAAAACACGAGATAACTCCAAACCACTCCAAAACACGAGATAGCTCAAAACCACTCCAAAAAACGCGATAACTCCAAACCACTCCAAAACACGAGATATCTCCAAACCACTCCAAAACACGAGATAACTCCAAACCACTCCAAAACACGAGATAACTCCAAACCACTCCAAAACACGAGATAACTCCAAACCACTCCAAAACACGAGATAACTCCAAACAACTCCAAAACACGAGACAACTCCAAACCACTCCAAAACACGAGATAACTCCAAACCACTGCAAAACATGAGATAACTCCAAAACACGAGATAACTCCAAACCACTCCAAAACACGAGATAACTCCAAACCACTCCAAAACACGAGATAGCTCCAAAGCACTCCAAAACACGAGATAACTCCAAAACACGAGATAACTCCAAACCACTCCAAAACACGAGATAACTCCAAACCACTCCAAAACACGAGATATCTCCAAACCACTCCAAAACACGAGATAACTCCAAAATACGGAATAACTGCAAACCACTCCTAAACACGAGATAACTCCAAACCACTCCAAAACACGAGATAACTCCAAACCACTCCAAAACACGAGATAACTCCAAAACACGAGATAACTCCAAACCACTCCAAAACACGAGATAACTCCAAACCACTCCAAAACACGAGATAACTCCAAACCACTCCAAAACACGAGATAACTCCAAAACACTCCAAAGCACGAGATAACTCCAATCCACTCCAAAGCACGAGATAACTCTCCAAACCACTCCAAAACACGAGATAACTCCAAACCACTCCACAACACGAGATAACTCCAAAACACGAGATAACTCCAAACCACTCCAAAACACGAGATAACTCCAAACCACTCCAAAACACGAGATAACGCCAACCACTCCAAAACACGAAATAACTCCAAACCACTCCAAAACCCGAGATAACTCCAAACCACTCCAAAACACGAGATAACTCCAAACCACTCCAAAACACGAGATAACTCCAAACCACGCCAAAACACGAGATAACTCCAAAACACTCCAAAGCACGTGATAACTCCAATCCACTCCAAAACACGAGATAACTCTCCAAACCACTCCAAAACACGAGATAACTCCAAACCACTCCACAACACGAGATAACTCCAAAACACGAGATAACTCCAAACCACTCCAAAACACGAGATAACTCCAAACCACTCCAAAACACGAGATAACTCCAAACCACTCCAAAACACGAGATAACTTCAAACCACTCCAAAGCACGAGATAACTCCAATCCACTCCAAAACACGAGATAACTCTCCAAACCACTCCAAAACACGAGATAACTCCAAAACACGAGATAACTCCAAACCACTCCAAAACACGAGATAAATCCAAACCACTCCAAAACACGAGATAACTCCAAACCACTCAAAACATGAGATAACTCCAAACCACTCCAAAGCACGAGATAACTCCAAACCACTCCAAAACACGAGATAACTCCAAACCACTCCAAAACAAGAGATAACTCTCCAAACCACTCCAACACACGAGATAACTCCAAACCACTCCAAAACACGAGATAACTCCAAACCACTCCAAAACACGAGATAACTCCAAACCACTCCAAAACACGAGATAACTCCAAACCACTCCAAAACACGAGATAACTCCAAACCACTCCAAAACACGAGATAACTCCAAACCACTCCAAAACACGAGATAACTCCAAACCACTCCAAAACACGAGATAACTCCAAACCACTCAAAACCCGAGATAACTCCAAACCACTCCAAAACACGAGATAACTCCAAACCACTCCAAAACAAGAGATAACTCCAAACCACTCCAAAACACGAGATAACTCCAAACAACTCCAAATCGTGAGATAACTACAAACCACTCCAAAACACGAGATAACTCCAAACCACTCCAAAACACGAGATTACTCCAAAACACGAGATAACTCCAAACCACTCCAAAACACGAGATAACTCCAAACCACTCCAAAACACGAGAGAACTTCAAACCACTGCAAAACACGAGATAACTCCAAAACACGAGATAACTCCAAACCAGTCCAAAACACGAGATAACTCCAAACCACTCCAAAACACGAGATAACTCCAAACCACTCCAAAACACGAGATAACTCCAAACCACTCCAAAACACGAGATATCTCCAAACCACTCCAAAACACGAGATAACTCCAAAATACGGAATAACTGCAAACCACTCCAAAACACGAGATAACTCCAAACCACTCCAAAACACGAGATAACTCCAAACCACTCCAAAACACGAGATAACTCCAAAACACGAGATAACTCCAAACCACGAGATAACTCCAAACCACTCCACAACACGAGATAACTCCAAAACACGAGATAACTCCAAACCACTCCAAAACACGAGATAACTCCAAACCACTCCAAAACAGGAGATAACGCCAAACCACTCCAATATACGAAATAACTCCAAACCACTCCAAAACACGAGATAACACCAAACCACTCCAAGACACGAGATAACTCCGAACCACTCCAAAGCACGAGATAACTCCAAACCACTCCAAAACACGAGATAACTCCAAACCACTCCAAAACACGAGATAACTCAAAACCACTCCAAAACACGCGATAACTCCAAACCACTCCAAAACACGAGATAACTCCAAACCACTCCAAAACACGAGAAAACTCCTAACCACTCCAAAACACGAGATAACGCCAAACCACTCCAAAACATGAGATAACTGCAAACCACTCCAAATCACGATTAAACTCCAAACCACTCCAAAACACGAGATAACTCCAAACCACTCCAAAACACGAGATAACGCCAAACCACTTTAAAACACGAGATAACTCCAAACCACTCCAAAACACGAGATAACTCCAAACCACTCCAAAACACGAGATAACTCCAAAACACGAGATAACTCCAAACCACTCCAAAACACGAGACAACTCCAAACCACTCCAAAACACGAGATAACTCCAAACCACTCCAAAACACGAGATAGCTCCAAACCACTCCAAAACACGAGATAACTCCAAAACACGAGATAACTCCAAACCACTCCAAAACAGGAGATAACTCCAAACCACTCAAAACACGAGATAACTCCAAACCACTCCAAAACACGAGATAACTCCAAACCACTCCAAAACATGAGATAACTCCAACCCACTCCAAAACACGAGATAACTCCAAACCACTCCAAAATACGAGATAACTCCAAACCACTCCAAAACGCGAGATAACTCCAACCACACAAAACACGAGATAACTCCAAACCACTCCAAGAACACGAGATTACTCCAAAACACGAGATAACTCCAAACCACTGCAAAACACGAGATAAGTCCAAAACACGAGCTAACTCCAAATCACTCCAAAACACGAGATAACTCCAAACCACTCCAAAACACGAGATAACTCCAAACCACTCCAAAACACGAGATAACTCCAAACCACTCCAAAGCACGAGATAACTCCAATCTACTCCAAAACACGAGATAACTCTCCAAACCACTCCAAAACACGAGATAACTCCAAAACACGAGATAACTCCAAACCACTCCAAAACACGAGATAAATCCAAACCACTCCAAAACACGAGATAACTCCAAACCACTCAAAACATGAGATAACTCCAAACCACTCCAAAGCACGAGATAACTCCAAACCACTCCAAAACACGAGATAACTCCAAACCACTCCAAAACAAGAGATAACTCTCCAAACCACTCCAACACACGAGATAACGCCAAACCACTCCAAAACACGAGATAACTCCAAACCACTCCAAAACACGAGATAACTCCAAACCACTCCAAAACACGAGATAACTCCAAACCACTCCAAAACACGAGATAACTCCAAACCACTCCAAAACACGAGATAACTCCAAACCACTCCAAAACACGAGATAACTCCAAACCACTCCAAAACACGAGATAACTCCAAACCACACAAAACCCGAGATAACTCCAAACCACTCCAAAACACGAGATAACTCCAAACCACTCCAAAACAAGAGATAACTCCAAACCACTCCAAAACACGAGATAACTCCAAACAACTCCAAATCGTGAGATAACTCCAAACCACTCCAAAACACGAGATAACTCCAAACCACTCCAAAACACGAGATTACTCCAAAACACGAGATAACTCCAAACCACTCCAAAACACGAGATAACTCCAAACCACTCCAAAACACGAGAGAACTTCAAACCACTGCAAAACACGAGATAACTCCAAAACACGAGATAACTCCAAACCAGTCCAAAACACGAGATAACTCCAAACCACTCCAAAACACGAGATAGCTCCAAAGCACTCCAAAACACGAGATAACTCCAAAACACGAGATAACTCCAAACCACTCCAAAACACGAGATAACTCCAAACCACTCCAAAACACGAGATAACTCCAAACCACTCCAAAACACGAGATATCTCCAAACCACTCCAAAACACGAGATAACTCCAAAATACGGAATAACTGCAAACCACTCCAAAACACGAGATAACTCCAAACCACTCCAAAACACGAGATAACTCCAAACCACTCCAAAACACGAGATAACTCCAAAACACGAGATAACTCCAAACCACGAGATAACTCCAAACCACTCCACAACACGAGATAACTCCAAAACACGAGATAACTCCAAACCACTCCAAAACACGAGATAACTCCAAACCACTCCAAAACACGAGATAACGCCAAACCACTCCAAAATACAAAATAACTCCAAACCACTCCAAAACACGAGATAACACCAAACCACTCCAAGACACGAGATAACTCCGAACCACTCCAAAGCACGAGATAACTCCAAACCACTCCAAAACACGAGATAACTCCAAACCACTCCAAAACAGGAGAAAACTCCTAACCACTCCAAAACACGAGATAACGCCAAACCACTCCAAAACATGAGATAACTGCAAACCACTCCAAATCACGAGATAACTCCAAACCACTCCAAAACACGAGATAACTCCAAACCACTCCAAAACACGAGATAACGCCAAACCACTTTAAAACACGAGATAACTCCAAACCACTCCAAAACACGAGATAACTCCAAACCACTCCAAAACACGAGATAACTCCAAAACACGAGATAACTCCAAACCACTCCAAAACACGAGACAACTCCAAACCACTCCAAAACACGAGATAACTCCAAACCACTCCAAAACACGAGATAGCTCCAAACCACTCCAAAACACGAGATAACTCCAAAACACGAGATAACTCCAAACCACTCCAAAACACGAGATAACTCCAAACCACTCAAAACACGAGATAACTCCAAACCACTCCAAAACACGAGATAACTCCAAACCACTCCAAAACACGAGATAACTCCAACCCACTCCAAAACACGAGATAACTCCAAACCACTCCAAAATACGAGATAACTCCAAACCACTCCAAAACGCGAGATAACTCCAAACCACACCAAAACACGAGATAACTCCAAACCACTCCAAAACACGAGATTACTCCAAAACACGAGATAACTCCAAACCACTGCAAAACACGAGATAACTCCAAAACAAGAGCTAACTCCAAATCACTCCAAAACACGAGATAACTCCAAACCACTCCAAAACACGAGATAACTCCAAACCACTGCAAAACATGAGATAACTCCAAAAAACGAGATAACTCCAAACCACTCCAAAACACGAGATAACTCCAAAACACGAGATAACTCCAAACCACTCCAAAACACGAGATAACTCCAAACCACTCCAAAACACGAGATATTTCCAAACCACTCCAAAACACGAGATAACTCCAAAATACGGAATAACTGCAAACCACTCCTAAACACCAGATAACTCCAAACCACTCCAAAACACGAGATAACTCCAAACCACTCCAAAACACGAGATAACTCCAAAACACGAGATAACTCCAAACCACTCCAAAACACGAGATATCTCCAAACCACTCCAAAACACGAGATAACTCCAAAACACTCCAAAGCACGAGATAACTCCAATCCACTCCAAAACACGAGATAACTCTCCAAACCACTCCAAAACACGAGATAACTCCAAACCACTCCACAACACGAGATAACTCCAAAACACGAGATAACTCCAAACCACTCCAAAACACGAGATAACTCTCCAAACCACGCCAAAACACGAGATAACTCCAAACCACTCCAAAACCCGAGATAACTCCAAACCACTCCAAAACACGAGATAACTCCAAACCACTCCAAAACACGAGATAACTCCATACCACTCCAAAACACGAGATAACTCCAAACCACTCCAAAACACGAGATAACTCCAAACCACACAAAACCCGAGATAACTCCAAACCACTCCAAAACACGAGATAACTCCAAACCACTCCAAAACAAGAGATAACTCCAAACCACTCCAAAACACGAGATAACTCCAAACAACTCCAAATCGTGAGATAACTCCAAACCACTCCAAAACACGAGATAACTCCAAACCACTCCAAAACACGAGATTACTCCAAAACACGAGATAACTCCAAACCACTCCAAAACACGAGATAACTCCAAACCACTCCAAAACACGAGAGAACTTCAAACCACTGCAAAACACGAGATAACTCCAAAACACGAGATAACTCCAAACCAGTCCAAAACACGAGATAACTCCAAACCACTCCAAAACACGAGATAGCTCCAAAGCACTCCAAAACACGAGCTAACTCCAAAACACGAGATAACTCCAAACCACTCCAAAACACGAGATAACTCCAAACCACTCCAAAACACGAGATAACTCCAAACCACTCCAAAACACGAGATATCTCCAAACCACTCCAAAACACGAGATAACTCCAAAATACGGAATAACTGCAAACCACTCCAAAACACGAGATAACTCCAAACCACTCCAAAACACGAGATAACTCCAAACCACTCCAAAACACGAGATAACTCCAAAACACGAGATAACTCCAAACCACGAGATAACTCCAAACCACTCCACAACACGAGATAACTCCAAAACACGAGATAACTCCAAACCACTCCAAAACACGAGATAACTCCAAACCACTCCAAAACACGAGATAACGCCAAACCACTCCAAAATACAAAATAACTCCAAACCACTCCAAAACACGAGATAACACCAAACCACTCCAAGACACGAGATAACTCCGAACCACTCCAAAGCACGAGATAACTCCAAACCACTCCAAAACACGAGATAACTCCAAACCACTCCAAAACACGAGATAACTCAAAACCACTCCAAAACACGCGATAACTCCAAACCACTGCAAAACACGAGATAACTCCAAACCACTCCAAAACAGGAGAAAACTCCTAACCACTCCAAAACACGAGATAACGCCAAACCACTCCAAAACATGAGATAACTGCAAACCACTCCAAATCACGAGATAACTCCAAACCACTCCAAAACACGAGATAACTCCAAACCACTCCAAAACACGAGATAACGCCAAACCACTTTAAAACACGAGATAACTCCAAACCACTCCAAAACACGAGATAACTCCAAACCACTCCAAAACACGAGATAACTCCAAAACACGAGATAACTCCAAACCACTCCAAAACACGAGACAACTCCAAACCACTCCAAAACACGAGATAACTCCAAACCACTCCAAAACACGAGATAGCTCCAAACCACTCCAAAACACGAGATAACTCCAAAACACGAGATAACTCCAAACCACTCCAAAACACGAGATAACTCCAAACCACTCAAAACACGAGATAACTCCAAACCACTCCAAAACACGAGATAACTCCAAACCACTCCAAAACACGAGATAACTCCAACCCACTCCAAAACACGAGATAACTCCAAACCACTCCAAAATACGAGATAACTCCAAACCACTCCAAAACGCGAGATAACTCCAAACCACACCAAAACACGAGATAACTCCAAACCACTCCAAAACACGAGATTACTCCAAAACACGAGATAACTCCAAACCACTGCAAAACACGAGATAACTCCAAAACAAGAGCTAACTCCAAATCACTCCAAAACACGAGATAACTCCAAACCACTCCAAAACACGAGATAACTCCAAACCACTGCAAAACATGAGATAACTCCAAAAAACGAGATAACTCCAAACCACTCCAAAACACGAGATAACTCCAAAACACGAGATAACTCCAAACCACTCCAAAACACGAGATAACTCCAAACCACTCCAAAACACGAGATATTTCCAAACCACTCCAAAACACGAGATAACTCCAAAATACGGAATAACTGCAAACCACTCCTAAACACCAGATAACTCCAAACCACTCCAAAACACGAGATAACTCCAAACCACTCCAAAACACGAGATAACTCCAAAACACGAGATAACTCCAAACCACTCCAAAACACGAGATATCTCCAAACCACTCCAAAACACGAGATAACTCCAAAACACTCCAAAGCACGAGATAACTCCAATCCACTCCAAAACACGAGATAACTCTCCAAACCACTCCAAAACACGAGATAACTCCAAACCACTCCACAACACGAGATAACTCCAAAACACGAGATAACTCCAAACCACTCCAAAACACGAGATAACTCTCCAAACCACGCCAAAACACGAGATAACTCCAAACCACTCCAAAACCCGAGATAACTCCAAACCACTCCAAAACACGAGATAACTCCAAACCACTCCAAAACACGAGATAACTCCATACCACTCCAAAACACGAGATAACTCCAAACCACTCCAAAACACGAGATAACTCCAAACCACACAAAACCCGAGATAACTCCAAACCACTCCAAAACACGAGATAACTCCAAACCACTCCAAAACAAGAGATAACTCCAAACCACTCCAAAACACGAGATAACTCCAAACAACTCCAAATCGTGAGATAACTCCAAACCACTCCAAAACACGAGATAACTCCAAACCACTCCAAAACACGAGATTACTCCAAAACACGAGATAACTCCAAACCACTCCAAAACACGAGATAACTCCAAACCACTCCAAAACACGAGAGAACTTCAAACCACTGCAAAACACGAGATAACTCCAAAACACGAGATAACTCCAAACCAGTCCAAAACACGAGATAACTCCAAACCACTCCAAAACACGAGATAGCTCCAAAGCACTCCAAAACACGAGCTAACTCCAAAACACGAGATAACTCCAAACCACTCCAAAACACGAGATAACTCCAAACCACTCCAAAACACGAGATAACTCCAAACCACTCCAAAACACGAGATATCTCCAAACCACTCCAAAACACGAGATAACTCCAAAATACGGAATAACTGCAAACCACTCCAAAACACGAGATAACTCCAAACCACTCCAAAACACGAGATAACTCCAAACCACTCCAAAACACGAGATAACTCCAAAACACGAGATAACTCCAAACCACGAGATAACTCCAAACCACTCCACAACACGAGATAACTCCAAAACACGAGATAACTCCAAACCACTCCAAAACACGAGATAACTCCAAACCACTCCAAAACACGAGATAACGCCAAACCACTCCAAAATACAAAATAACTCCAAACCACTCCAAAACACGAGATAACACCAAACCACTCCAAGACACGAGATAACTCCGAACCACTCCAAAGCACGAGATAACTCCAAACCACTCCAAAACACGAGATAACTCCAAACCACTCCAAAACACGAGATAACTCAAAACCACTCCAAAACACGCGATAACTCCAAACCACTGCAAAACACGAGATAACTCCAAACCACTCCAAAACAGGAGAAAACTCCTAACCACTCCAAAACACGAGATAACGCCAAACCACTCCAAAACATGAGATAACTGCAAACCACTCCAAATCACGAGATAACTCCAAACCACTCCAAAACACGAGATAACTCCAAACCACTCCAAAACACGAGATAACGCCAAACCACTTTAAAACACGAGATAACTCCAAACCACTCCAAAACACGAGATAACTCCAAACCACTCCAAAACACGAGATAACTCCAAAACACGAGATAACTCCAAACCACTCCAAAACACGAGACAACTCCAAACCACTCCAAAACACGAGATAACTCCAAACCACTCCAAAACACGAGATAGCTCCAAACCACTCCAAAACACGAGATAACTCCAAAACACGAGATAACTCCAAACCACTCCAAAACACGAGATAACTCCAAACCACTCAAAACACGAGATAACTCCAAACCACTCCAAAACACGAGATAACTCCAAACCACTCCAAAACACGAGATAACTCCAACCCACTCCAAAACACGAGATAACTCCAAACCACTCCAAAATACGAGATAACTCCAAACCACTCCAAAACGCGAGATAACTCCAAACCACACCAAAACACGAGATAACTCCAAACCACTCCAAAACACGAGATTACTCCAAAACACGAGATAACTCCAAACCACTGCAAAACACGAGATAACTCCAAAACAAGAGCTAACTCCAAATCACTCCAAAACACGAGATAACTCCAAACCACTCCAAAGCACGAGATAACTCCAAACCACTGCAAAACATGAGATAACTCCAAAAAACGAGATAACTCCAAACCACTCCAAAACACGAGATAACTCCAAAACACGAGATAACTCCAAACCACTCCAAAACACGAGATAACTCCAAACCACTCCAAAACACGAGATATTTCCAAACCACTCCAAAACACGAGATAACTCCAAAATACGGAATAACTGCAAACCACTCCTAAACACCAGATAACTCCAAACCACTCCAAAACACGAGATAACTCCAAACCACTCCAAAACACGAGATAACTCCAAAACACGAGATAACTCCAAACCACTCCAAAACACGAGATAACCCCAAACCACTCCACAACACGAGATAACTCCAAAACACGAGATAACTCCAAACCACTCCAAAACACGAGATAACTCTCCAAACCACGCCAAAACACGAGATAACTCCAAACCACTCCAAAACACGAGATAACGCCAAACCACTCCAAAGCACGAGATAACACCAAACCACTCCAAAACACGAGATAACTCCAAACCACTCCAAAACCCGAGATAACTCCAAACCACTCCAAAACACGAGATAACTCCAAACCACTCCAAAACACGAGATAACTCCATACCACTCCAAAACACGAGATAACTCCAAACCACTCCAAAACACGAGATAACTCCAAACCACTCAAAACATGAGATAACTCCAAACCACTCCAAAGCACGAGATAACTCCAAACCACTCCAAAACACGAGATAACTCCAAACCACTCCAAAACAAGACATAACTCTCCAAACCACTCCAAAGCACGAGATAACTCTCCAAACCACTCCAAAACACGAGATAACTCCAAACTACTCCACAATACGAGATAACTCCAAACCACTCCAAAACACGAGATAACGCCAAACCACTCCAAAACACGAGATAACTCCAAACCACTCCAAAACACGAGACAACTCCAAACCACGAGATAACTCCAAACCACTGCAAAACACGAGATAACTCCAAAACACGAGATAACTGCAAACCACTCCAAAACACGAGATAACTCCAAACCACTCCAAAACACGAGATAACTCCAAACCACTCCAAAACACGAGATAACTCCAATACACTCCAAAGCACGAGATAACTCCAATCCACTCCAAAGCACGAGATAACTCTCCAAACCACTCCAAAACACGAGATAACTCCAAGCCACCCCACAACACGAGATAACTCCAAAATACGAGATAACTCCAAACCACTCCAAAACACGAGATAACTCCAAACCACTCCACAACACGAGATAACTCCAAAACACGAGATAACTCCAAACCACTCCAAAACACGAGATAACTCCAAACCACTCCAAAACACGAGATAACGCCAAACCACTCCAAAACACGAAATAACTTCAAACCACTCCAAAACACGAGATAACACCAAACCACTCCAAAACACGAGATAACTCCAAACCACTCCAAAACACGAGATAACTCCAAACCACTCCAAAACACGAGATAACTCCAAACCACTCCAAAACACGAGATAACTCAAAACCACTCCAAAACACGCGATAACTCCAAACCACTCCAAAGCACGAGATAACTCCAATCCACTCCAAAACACGAGATAACTCTCCAAACCACTCCAAAACACGAGATAACTCCAAACCACTCCAAAACACGATTACTCCAAACCACTCCAAAACACGAGATAACTACAAACCACTCCAAAACACGAGATAACTCCAAACCACTCCAAAACACGAGATAACTCCAAACCACTCCAAAACACGAGATAACTCCAAACCACTCCAAAACACGAGATAACTCCAAACCACTCCAAAACACGAGATAACTCCAAACCACTCCAAAACACGAGATAACGCCAAAACACGAGATAACTCCAAACCACTCCAAAACACGAGATAACTCCAAACCACTCCAAAACACGAGATAACTCCAAACCACTCCAAAAAAAGAGATAACTCCAAACCACTCCAAAACACGAGATAACTCCAAACCACTCCAAAACGCGAGATAACTCCAAACCACTCCAAAACACGAGATAACTCCAAAGCACTCCAAAACACGAGATTACTCCAAAACACGAGATAACTCCAAACCACTCCAAAACACGAGACAACTCCAAACCACTCCAAAACACGAGATAACTCCAAACCACTGCAAAACACGAGATAACTCCAAAACACGAGATAACTCCAAACCACTCCAAAACACGAGATAACTCCAAACCACTCCAAAACACGAGATAGCTCCAAAGCACTCCAAAACACGAGATAACTCCAAACCATTCCAAAACACGAGATAACTCCAAACCACTCCAAAACACGAGATAACTCCAAACCACTCCAAAGCACGAGATAACTCCAAACCACTCCAAAACACGAGATAACGCCAAAACACGAGATAACTCCAAACCACTCCAAAACACGAGATAACTCTCCAAACCACTCCAAAACACGAGATAACTCCAACCCGCTCCAAAACACGAGATAACTGCAAACCACTCCAAAACACGAGATAACTCCAAACCACTCCAAAACACGAGATAACTGCAAACCACTCAAAACATGAGACAACTGCAAACCACTCCAAAGCACGAGATAACTCCAAACCACTCCAAAACACGAGATAACTCCAAGCCACCCCACAACACGAGATAACTCCAAAACACGAGATAACTCCAAACCACTCCAAAACACGAGATAACTCCAAACGACTCCATAACACGAGATAACTCCAAAACACGAGATAACTCCAAACCACTCCAAAACACGAGATAACTCCAAACCACTCCAAAACACGAGATAACGCCAAACCACTCCAAAACACGAAATAACTTCAAACCACTCCAAAACACGAGATAACACCAAACCACTCCAAAACACGAGATAACTCCAAACCACTCCAAAACACGAGATAACTCCAAACCACTCCAAAACATGAGATAACTCCAAACCACTCCAAAACACGAGATAACTCAAAACCACTCCAAAGCACGCGATAACTCCAAACCACTCCAAAGCACGAGATAACTCCAATCCACTCCAAAACACGAGATAACTCTCCAAACCACTCCAAAACACGAGATAACTCCAAACCACTCCAAAACACGATAAATCCAAACCACTCCAAAACACGAGATAACTACAAACCACTCCAAAACACGAGATAACTCCAAACCACTCCAAAACACGAGATAACTCCAAACCACTCCAAAACACGAGATAACTCCAAACCTCTCCAAAACACGAGATAACTCCAAACCATTCCAAAACACGAGATAACTCCAAACCACTCCAAAACACGAGATAACTCCAAACCACTCCAAAACACGAGATAACTCCAAACCACTCCAAAACACGAGATAACGCCAAAACACGAGATAACTCCAAACCACTCCAAAACACGAGATAACTCCAAACCACTCCAAAACACGAGATAACTCCAAACCACTCCAAAGCACGAGATAACTCCAATCCACTCCAAAACACGAGATAACTCTCCAAACCACTCCAAAACACGACATAACTCCAACCCGCTCCAAAACACGAGATAACTGCAAACCACTCCAAAACACGAGATAACTCCAAACCACTCCAAAACATGAGATAACTGCAAACCACTCAAAACATGAGACAACTCCAAACCACTCCAAAGCACGAGATAACTCCAAACCACTCCAAAACACGAGATAACTCCAAACCACTCCAAAACACGAGATAACTCCAAACCACTCCAAAACACGAGATAACTCCAAACCACTCCAAAACACGAGATAACTCCAAACCACTCCAAAACACGAGATAACTCCAAACCACTCCAAAACACGAGATAACTCCAAACCACACAAAACCCGAGATAACTCCAAACCACTCCAAAACACGAGATAACTCCAAACCACTCCAAAACAAGAGATAACTCCAAACCACTCCAAAACACGAGATAACTCCAAACAACTCCAAATCGTGAGATAACTCCAAACCACTCCAAAACACGAGATAACTCCAAACCACTCCAAAACACGAGATTACTCCAAAACACGAGATAACTCCAAACCACTCCAAAACACGAGATAACTCCAAACCACTCCAAAACACGAGAGAACTTCAAACCACTGCAAAACACGAGATAACTCCAAAACACGAGATAACTCCAAACCAGTCCAAAACACGAGATAACTCCAAACCACTCCAAAACACGAGATAGCTCCAAAGCACTCCAAAACACGAGATAACTCCAAAACACGAGATAACTCCAAACCACTCCAAAACACGAGATAACTCCAAACCACTCCAAAACACGAGATAACTCCAAACCACTCCAAAACACGAGATATCTCCAAACCACTCCAAAACACGAGATAACTCCAAAATACGGAATAACTGCAAACCACTCCAAAACACGAGATAACTCCAAACCACTCCAAAACACGAGATAACTCCAAACCACTCCAAAACACGAGATAACTCCAAAACACGAGATAACTCCAAACCACGAGATAACTCCAAACCACTCCACAGCACGAGATAACTCCAAAACACGAGATAACTCCAAACCACTCCAAAACACGAGATAACTCCAAACCACTCCAAAACACGAGATAACGCCAAACCACTCCAAAATACAAAATAACTCCAAACCACTCCAAAACACGAGATAACACCAAACCACTCCAAGACACGAGATAACTCCGAACCACTCCAAAGCACGAGATAACTCCAAACCACTCCAAAACACGAGATAACTCCAAACCACTCCAAAACAGGAGAAAACTCCTAACCACTCCAAAACACGAGATAACGCCAAACCACTCCAAAACATGAGATAACTGCAAACCACTCCAAATCACGAGATAACTCCAAACCACTCCAAAACACGAGATAACTCCAAACCACTCCAAAACACGAGATAACGCCAAACCACTTTAAAACACGAGATAACTCCAAACCACTCCAAAACACGAGATAACTCCAAACCACTCCAAAACACGAGATAACTCCAAAACACGAGATAACTCCAAACCACTCCAAAACACGAGACAACTCCAAACCACTCCAAAACACGAGATAACTCCAAACCACTCCAAAACACGAGATAGCTCCAAACCACTCCAAAACACGAGATAACTCCAAAACACGAGATAACTCCAAACCACTCCAAAACACGAGATAACTCCAAACCACTCAAAACACGAGATAACTCCAAACCACTCCAAAACACGAGAAAGCTCCAAACCACTCCAAAACACGAGATAACTCCAACCCACTCCAAAACACGAGATAACTCCAAACCACTCCAAAATACGAGATAACTCCAAACCACTCCAAAACGCGAGATAACTCCAAACCACACCAAAACACGAGATAACTCCAAACCACTCCAAAACACGAGATTACTCCAAAACACGAGATAACTCCAAACCACTGCAAAACACGAGATAACTCCAAAACAAGAGCTAACTCCAAATCACTCCAAAACACGAGATAACTCCAAACCACTCCAAAACACGAGATAACTCCAAACCACTGCAAAACATGAGATAACTCCAAAAAACGAGATAACTCCAAACCACTCCAAAACACGAGATAACTCCAAAACACGAGATAACTCCAAACCACTCCAAAACACGAGATAACTCCAAACCACTCCAAAACACGAGATATTTCCAAACCACTCCAAAACACGAGATAACTCCAAAATACGGAATAACTGCAAACCACTCCTAAACACCAGATAACTCCAAACCACTCCAAAACACGAGATAACTCCAAACCACTCCAAAACACGAGATAACTCCAAAACACGAGATAACTCCAAACCACTCCAAAACACGAGATAACTCCAAACCACTCCACAACACGAGATAACTCCAAAACACGAGATAACTCCAAACCACTCCAAAACACGAGATAACTCTCCAAACCACGCCAAAACACGAGATAACTCCAAACCACTCCAAAACACGAGATAACGCCAAACCACTCCAAAGCACGAGATAACACCAAACCACTCCAAAACACGAGATAACTCCAAACCACTCCAAAACCCGAGATAACTCCAAACCACTCCAAAACACGAGATAACTCCAAACTACTCCAAAACACGAGATAACTCCATACCACTCCAAAACACGAGATAACTCCAAACCACTCCAAAACACGAGATAACTCCAAACCACTCAAAACATGAGATAACTCCAAACCACTCCAAAGCACGAGATAACTCCAAACCACTCCAAAACACGAGATAACTCCAAACCACTCCAAAACAAGACATAACTCTCCAAACCACTCCAAAGCACGAGATAACTCTCCAAACCACTCCAAAACACGAGATAACTCCAAACTACTCCACAATACGAGATAACTCCAAACCACTCCAAAACACGAGATAACGCCAAACCACTCCAAAACACGAGATAACTCCAAACCACTCCAAAACACGAGACAACTCCAAACCACGAGATAACTCCAAACCACTGCAAAACACGAGATAACTCCAAAACACGAGATAACTCCAAACCACTCCAAAACACGAGATAACTCCAAAACACTCCAAAGCACGAGATAACTCCAATCCACTCCAAAACACGAGATAACTCTCCAAACCACTCCAAAACACGAGATAACTCCAAGCCACCCCACAACACGAGATAACTCCAAAATACGAGATAACTCCAAACCACTCCAAAACACGAGATAACTCCAAACCACTCCACAACACGAGATAACTCCAAAACACGAGATAACTCCAAACCACTCCAAAACACGAGATAACTCCAAACCACTCCAAAACACGAGATAACGCCAAACCACTCCAAAACACGAAATAACTTCAAACCACTCCAAAACACGAGATAACACCAAACCACTCCAAAACACGAGATAACTCCAAACCACTCCAAAACACGAGATAACTCCAAACCACTCCAAAACACGAGATAACTCCAAACCACTCCAAAACACGAGGTAACTCAAAACCACTCCAAAACACGCGATAACTCCAAACCACTCCAAAGCACGAGATAACTCCAATCCACTCCAAAACACGAGATAACTCTCCAAACCACTCCAAAACACGAGATAACTCCAAACCACTCCAAAACACGATTACTCCAAACCACTCCAAAACACGAGATAACTACAAACCACTCCAAAACACGAGATAACTCCAAACCACTCCAAAACACGAGATAACTCCAAACCACTCCAAAACACGAGATAACTCCAAACCACTCCAAAACACGAGATAACTCCAAACCACTCCAAAACACGAGATAACTCCAAACCACTCCAAAACACGAGATAACGCCAAAACACGAGATAACTCCAAACCACTCCAAAACACGAGATAACTCCAAACCACTCCAAAACACGAGATAACTCCAAACCACTCCAAAAAAAGAGATAACTCCAAACCACTCCAAAACACGAGATAACTCCAAACCACTCCAAAACGCGAGATAACTCCAAACCACTCCAAAACACGAGATAACTCCAAAGCACTCCAAAACACGAGATTACTCCAAAACACGAGATAACTCCAAACCACTCCAAAACACGAGACAACTCCAAACCACTCCAAAACACGAGATAACTCCAAACCACTGCAAAACACGAGATAACTCCAAAACACGAGATAACTCCAAACCACTCCAAAACACGAGATAACTCCAAACCACTCCAAAACACGAGATAGCTCCAAAGCACTCCAAAACACGAGATAACTCCAAACCATTCCAAAACACGAGATAACTCCAAACCACTCCAAAACACGAGATAACTCCAAACCACTCCAAAGCACGAGATAACTCCAAACCACTCCAAAACACGAGATAACGCCAAAACACGAGATAACTCCAAACCACTCCAAAACACGAGATAACTCCAAACCACTCCAAAACACGAGATAACTCCAAACCACTCCAAAGCACGAGATAACTCCAATCCACTCCAAAACACGAGATAACTCTCCAAACCACTCCAAAACACGAGATAACTCCAACCCGCTCCAAAACACGAGATAACTGCAAACCACTCCAAAACACGAGATAACTCCAAACCACTCCAAAACACGAGATAACTGCAAACCACTCAAAACATGAGACAACTGCAAACCACTCCAAAGCACGAGATAACTCCAAACCACTCCAAAACACGAGATAACTCCAAGCCACCCCACAACACGAGATAACTCCAAAACACGAGATAACTCCAAACCACTCCAAAACACGAGATAACTCCAAACCACTCCATAACACGAGATAACTCCAAAACACGAGATAACTCCAAACCACTCCAAAACACGAGATAACTCCAAACCACTCCAAAACACGAGATAACGCCAAACCACTCCAAAACACGAAATAACTTCAAACCACTCCAAAACACGAGATAACACCAAACCACTCCAAAACACGAGATAACTCCAAACCACTCCAAAACACGAGATAACTCCAAACCACTCCAAAACATGAGATAACTCCAAACCACTCCAAAACACGAGATAACTCAAAACCACTCCAAAGCACGCGATAACTCCAAACCACTCCAAAGCACGACATAACTCCAATCCACTCCAAAACACGAGATAACTCTCCAAACCACTCCAAAACACGAGATAACTCCAAACCACTCCAAAACACGATAAATCCAAACCACTCCAAAACACGAGATAACTACAAACCACTCCAAAACACGAGATAACTCCAAACCACTCCAAAACACGAGATAACTCCAAACCACTCCAAAACACGAGATAACTCCAAACCTCTCCAAAACACGAGATAACTCCAAACCATTCCAAAACACGAGATAACTCCAAACCACTCCAAAACACGAGATAACTCCAAACCACTCCAAAACACGAGATAACTCCAAACCACTCCAAAACACGAGATAACGCCAAAACACGAGATAACTCCAAACCACTCCAAAACACGAGATAACTCCAAACCACTCCAAAACACGAGATAACTCCAAACCACTCCAAAGCACGAGATAACTCCAATCCACTCCAAAACACGAGATAACTCTCCAAACCACTCCAAAACACGACATAACTCCAACCCGCTCCAAAACACGAGATAACTGCAAACCACTCCAAAACACGAGATAACTCCAAACCACTCCAAAACATGAGATAACTGCAAACCACTCAAAACATGAGACAACTCCAAACCACTCCAAAGCACGAGATAACTCCAAACCACTCCAAAACACGAGATAACTCCAAACCACTCCAAAACACGAGATAGCTCCAAAGCACTCCAAAACACGAGATAACTCCAAAACACGAGATAACTCCAAACCACTCCAAAACACGAGATAACTCCAAACCACTCCAAAACACGAGATGTCTCCAAACCACTCCAAAACACGAGATAACTCCAAAATACGGACTAACTGCAAACCACTCCAAAACACGAGATAACTCCAAACCACTCCAAAACACGAGATAACTCCAAACCACGCCAAAGCACGAGATAACTCCAAAACACGAGATAACTCCAAACCACTCCAAAACACGAGATAACTCCAAACCACTCCAAAACACGAGATAACTCCAAAACACTCCAAAGCACGAGATAACTCCAATCCACTCCAAAACATGAGATAACTCTCCAAACCACTCCAAAACACGAGATAACTCCAAACCACTCCACAACACGAGATAACTCCAAAACACGAGATAACTCCAAAACACGAGATAACTCCAAACCACTCCAAAACACGAGATAACTCCAAACCACTCCAAAACACGAGATAACTCCAAACCATTCCAAAACACGAGATAACTCCAAACCACTCCAAAACACGAGATAACTCCAAACCACTCCAAAACACGAGATAACTCCAAACCACTCCAAAACACGAGATAACGCCAAAACACGAGATAACTCCAAACCACTCCAAAACACGAGATAACTCCAAACCACTCCAAAACACGAGATAACTCCAAACCACTCCAAAGCACGAGATAACTCCAATCCACTCCAAAACACGAGATAACTCACCAAACCACTCCAAAACACGAGATAACTCCAACCCACTCCAAAACACGAGCTAACTCCAAAACACGAGATAACTCCAAACCACTCCAAAACACGAGATAACTCCAAACCACTCCAAAGCACGAGATAACTCCAATCCACTCCAAAACACGAGATAACTCTCCAAACCACTCCAAAACACGAGATAACTCCAACCCGCTCCAAAACACGAGATAACTGCAAACCACTCCAAAACACGAGATAACTCCAAACCACTCCAAAACACGAGATAACTGCAAACCACTCAAAACATGAGACAACTGCAAACCACTCCAAAGCACGAGATAACTCCAAACCACTCCAAAACACGAGATAACTCCAAGCCACCCCACAACACGAGATAACTCCAAAACACGAGATAACTCCAAACCACTCCAAAACACGAGATAACTCCAAACCACTCCATAACACGAGATAACTCCAAAACACGAGATAACTCCAAACCACTCCAAAACACGAGATAACTCCAAACCACTCCAAAACACGAGATAACGCCAAACCACTCCAAAACACGAAATAACTTCAAACCACTCCAAAACACGAGATAACACCAAACCACTCCAAAACACGAGATAACTCCAAACCACTCCAAAACACGAGATAACTCCAAACCACTCCAAAACATGAGATAACTCCAAACCACTCCAAAACACGAGATAACTCAAAACCACTCCAAAGCACGCGATAACTCCAAATCACTCCAAAGCACGAGATAACTCCAATCCACTCCAAAACACGAGATAACTCTCCAAACCACTCCAAAACACGAGATAACTCCAAACCACTCCAAAACACGATAAATCCAAACCACTCCAAAACACGAGATAACTACAAACCACTCCAAAACACGAGATAACTCCAAACCACTCCAAAACACGAGATAACTCCAAACCACTCCAAAACACGAGATAACTCCAAACCTCTCCAAAACACGAGATAACTCCAAACCATTCCAAAACACGAGATAACTCCAAACCACTCCAAAACACGAGATAACTCCAAACCACTCCAAAACACGAGATAACTCCAAACCACTCCAAAACACGAGATAACGCCAAAACACGAGATAACTCCAAACCACTCCAAAACACGAGATAACTCCAAACCACTCCAAAACACGAGATAACTCCAAACCACTCCAAAGCACGAGATAACTCCAATCCACTCCAAAACACGAGATAACTCTCCAAACCACTCCAAAACACGACATAACTCCAACCCGCTCCAAAACACGAGATAACTGCAAACCACTCCAAAACACGAGATAACTCCAAACCACTCCAAAACATGAGATAACTGCAAACCACTCAAAACATGAGACAACTCCAAACCACTCCAAAGCACGAGATAACTCCAAACCACTCCAAAACACGAGATAACTCCAAACCACTCCAAAACACGAGATAGCTCCAAAGCACTCCAAAACACGAGATAACTCCAAAACACGAGATAACTCCAAACCACTCCAAAACACGAGATAACTCCAAACCACTCCAAAACACGAGATGTCTCCAAACCACTCCAAAACACGAGATAACTCCAAAATACGGACTAACTGCAAACCACTCCAAAACACGAGATAACTCCAAACCACTCCAAAACACGAGATAACTCCAAACCACGCCAAAGCACGAGATAACTCCAAAACACGAGATAACTCCAAACCACTCCAAAACACGAGATAACTCCAAACCACTCCAAAACACGAGATAACTCCAAAACACTCCAAAGCACGAGATAACTCCAATCCACTCCAAAACATGAGATAACTCTCCAAACCACTCCAAAACACGAGATAACTCCAAACCACTCCACAACACGAGATAACTCCAAAACACGAGATAACTCCAAACCACTCCAAAACACGAGATAACTCCAAACCACTCCAAAACACGAGATAACTCCAAACCACTCCAAAACACGAGATAACTCCAAACCATTCCAAAACACGAGATAACTCCAAACCACTCCAAAACACGAGATAACTCCAAACCACTCCAAAACACGAGATAACTCCAAACCACTCCAAAACACGAGATAACGCCAAAACACGAGATAACTCCAAACCACTCCAAAACACGAGATAACTCCAAACCACTCCAAAACACGAGATAACTCCAAACCACTCCAAAGCACGAGATAACTCCAATCCACTCCAAAACACGAGATAACTCACCAAACCACTCCAAATCACGAGATAACTCCAACCCACTCCAAAACACGAGCTAACTCCAAAACACGAGATAACTCCAAACCACTCCAAAA
Source organism: Somniosus microcephalus (assembly GCF_052327205.1). Lineage (NCBI taxonomy): Eukaryota > Metazoa > Chordata > Chondrichthyes > Squaliformes > Somniosidae > Somniosus > Somniosus microcephalus. The sequence continues at coordinate 32,272,133 of NW_028225187.1, forward strand.
CACGAGATAACTCCAAACCACTCCAAAACACGAGATAACTGCAAACCACTCAAAACATGAGACAACTCCAAACCACTCCAAAGCACGAGATAACTCCAAACCACTCCAAAACACGAGATAACTCCAAACCACTCCAAAACACGAGATAACTCCAAACCACTGCAAAACACGAGATAACTCCAAAACACGAGATAACTCCAAACCACTCCAAAGCACGAGATAACTCCAAACAACTCCAAAACACGAGATAGCTCCAAAGCACTCCAAAACACGAGATAACTCCAAAACACGAGATAACTCCAAACCACTCCAAAACACGAGATAACTCCAAACCACTCCAAAACACGAGATAACTCCAAACCACTCCAAAACACGAGATATCTCCAAACCACTCCAAAACACGAGATAACTCCAAAACACGAGATAACTCCAAACCACTCCAAAACACGAGATAACTCCAAACCACTCCAAAACACGAGATAACTCCAAAACACTCCAAAGCACGAGATAACTCCAATCCACTCCAAAACACGAGATAACTCTCCAAACCACTCCAAAACACGAGATAACTCCAAACCACTCCACAACACGAGATAACTCCAAAACACGAGATAACTCCAAACCACTCCAAAACACGAGATAACTCCAAACCACTCCAAAACACGAGATAACTCCAAACCACTCCAAAACACGAGATATCTCCAAACCACTCCAAAACACGAGATAACTCCAAAATACGGAATAACTGCAAACCACTCCAAAACACGAGATAACTCCAAACCACTCCAAAACACGAGATAACTCCAAACCACTCCAAAACACGAGATAACTCCAAAACACGAGATAACTCCAAACCACGAGATAACTCCAAACCACTCCACAACACGAGATAACTCCAAAACACGAGATAACTCCAAACCACTCCAAAACACGAGATAACTCCAAACCACTCCAAAACACGAGATAACGCCAAACCACTCCAAAATACGAAATAACTCCAAACCACTCCAAAACACGAGATAACACCAAACCACTCCAAGACACGAGATAACTCCGAACCACTCCAAAGCACGAGATAACTCCAAACCACTCCAAAACACGAGATAACTCCAAACCACTCCAAAACACGAGATAACTCAAAACCACTCCAAAACACGCGATAACTCCAAACCACTCCAAAACACGAGATAACTCCAAACCACTCCAAAACACGAGAAAACTCCTAACCACTCCAAAACACGAGATAACGCCAAACCACTCCAAAACATGAGATAACTGCAAACCACTCCAAATCACGAGATAACTCCAAAACACGAGATAACTCCAAACCACTCCAAAACACGAGATAACGCCAAACCACTTTAAAACACGAGATAACTCCAAACCACTCCAAAACACGAGATAACTCCAAACCACTCCAAAACACGAGATAACTCCAAAACACGAGATAACTCCAAACCACTCCAAAACACGAGACAACTCCAAACCACTCCAAAACACGAGATAACTCCAAACCACTCCAAAACACGAGATAGCTCCAAACCACTGCAAAACACGAGATAACTCCAAAACACGAGATAACTGCAAACCACTCCAAAACACGAGATAACTCCAAACCACTCCAAAACACGAGATAACTCCAAACCACCCCAAAACACGAGATAACTCCAAAACACTCCAAAGCACGAGATAACTCCAATCCACTCCAAAACACGAGATAACTCTCCAAACCACTCCAAAACACGAGATAACTCCAAGCCACCCCACAACACGAGATAACTCCAAAATACGAGATAACTCCAAACCACTCCAAAACACGAGATAACTCCAAACCACTCCACAACACGAGATAACTCCAAAACACGAGATAACTCCAAACCACTCCAAAACACGAGATAACTCCAAACCACTCCAAAACACGAGATAACGCCAAACCACTCCAAAACACGAAATAACTTCAAACCACTCCAAAACACGAGATAACACCAAACCACTCCAAAACACGAGATAACTCCAAACCACTCCAAAACACGAGATAACTCCAAACCACTTCAAAACACGAGATAACTCCAAACCACTCCAAAACACGAGATAACTCAAAACCACTCCAAAACAAGCGATAACTCCAAACCACTCCAAAGCACGAGATAACTCCAATCCACTCCAAAACACGAGATAACTCTCCAAACCACTCCAAAACACGAGATAACTCCAAACCACTCCAAAACACGATTACTCCAAACCACTCCAAAACACGAGATAACTCCAAACCACTCCAAAACACGAGATAACTCCAAACCACTCCAAAACACGAGATAACTCCAAACCACTCCAAAACACGAGATAACTGCAAACCACTCCAAAACACGAGATAACTCCAAACCACTCCAAAACACGAGATAACGCCAAAACACGAGATAACTCCAAACCACTCCAAAACACGAGATAACTCCAAACCACTCCAAAACACGAGATAACTCCAAACCACTCCAAAAAAAGAGATAACTCCAAACCACTCCAAAACACGAGATAACTCCAAACCACTCCAAAACGCGAGATAACTCCAAACCACTCCAAAACACGAGATAACTCCAAAGCACTCCAAAACACGAGATTACTCCAAAACACGAGATAACTCCAAACCACTCCAAAACACGAGACAACTCCAAACCACTCCAAAACACGAGATAACTCCAAACCACTGCAAAACACGAGATAACTCCAAAACACGAGATAACTCCAAACCACTCCAAAACACGAGATAACTCCAAACCACTCCAAAACACGAGATAGCTCCAAAGCACTCCAAAACACGAGATAACTCCAAACCATTCCAAAACACGAGATAACTCCAAACCACTCCAAAACACGAGATAACTCCAAACCACTCCAAAACACGAGATAACTCCAAACCACTCCAAAACACGAGATAACGCCAAAACACAAGATAACTCCAAACCACTCCAAAACATGAGATAACTCCAAACCACTCCAAAACACGAGATAACTCCAAACCACTCCAAAGCACGAGATAACTCCAATCCACTCCAAAACACGAGATAACTCTCCAAACCACTCCAAAACACGAGATAACTCCAACCCGCTCCAAAACACGAGATAACTGCAAACCACTCCAAAACACGAGATAACTCCAAACCACTCCAAAACACGAGATAAATGCAAACTCTCAAAACATGAGACAACTGCAAACCACTCCAAAGCACGAGATAACTCCAAACCACTCCAAAACACGAGATAACTCCAAGCCACCCCACAACACGAGATAACTCCAAAACACGAGATAACTCCAAACCACTCCAAAACACGAGATAACTCCAAACCACTCCATAACACGAGATAACTCCAAAACACGAGATAACTCCAAACCACTCCAAAACACGAGATAACTCCAAACCACTCCAAAACACGAGATAACGCCAAACCACTCCAAAACACGAAATAACTTCAACCACTCCAAAACACGAGATAACACCACAAACACTCCAAAACACGAGATAACTCCAAACCACTCAAAACACGAGATAACTCCAATCCACTCCAAAACACGAGATACTCTCCAAACCACTCCAAAATACGAGATAACTCCAAACCACTCCAAAACACGATTACTCCAAACCACTCCAAAACACGAGATAACTCAAACCACTCCAAAACACGAGATAACTCCAAACCACTCCAAAACACGAGATAACTCCAAACCACTCCAAAACACGAGATAACTCCAAACCACTCCAAAACACGAGATAACTCCAAACCACTCCAAAACACGAGATAACGCCAAAACACGAGATAACTCCAAACCACTCCAAAACACGAGATAAGCTCCAAACCACTCCAAAACACGAGATAACTCCAAACCACTCCAAAAAAAGAGATACTCCAAACCACTCCAAAACACGAGATAACTCCAAACCACTCCAAAACGCGAGATAACTCCAAACCACTCCAAAACACGAGATAACTCCAAAGCACTCCAAAACACGAGATTACTCCAAAACACGAGATAACTCCAAACCACTCCAAAACACGAGACAACTCCAAACCACTCCAAAACACGAGATAACTCCAAACCACTGCAAAACACGAGATAACTCCAAAACACGAGATAACTCCAAACCACTCCAAAACACGAGATAACTCCAAACCACTCCAAAACACGAGATAGCTCCAAAGCAACTCCAAAACACGAGATAACTCCAAACCATTCCAAAACACGAGATAACTCCAAACCACTCGAAAACACGAGATAACTCCAAACCACTCCAAAACACGAGATAACTCCAAACCACTCCAAAACACGAGATAACGCCAAAACACAAGATAACTCCAAACCACTCCAAAACACGAGATAACTCCAAACCACTCCAAAACACGAGATAACTCCAAACCACTCCAAAGCACGAGATAACTCCAATCCACTCCAAAACACGAGATAACTCTCCAAACCACTCCAAAACACGAGATAACTCCACCCGCTCCAAAACACGAGATAACTGCAAACCACTCGAAAACACGAGATAACTCCAAACCACTCCAAAACACGAGATAAATGCAAACTCTCAAAACATGAGACAACTGCAAACCACTCCAAAGCACGAGATAACTCCAAACCACTCCAAAACACGAGATAACTCCAAGCCACCCCACAACACGAGATAACTCCATAACACGAGATAACTCCAAACCACTCCAAAACACGAGATAACTCCAAACCACTCCATAACACGAGATAACTCCAAACACGAGATAACTCCAAACCACTCCAAAACACGAGATAACTCCAAACCACTCCAAAACACGAGATAACGCCAAACCACTCCAAAACACGAAATAACTTCAAACCACTCCAAAACACGAGATAACACCAAACCACTCCAAAACACGAGATAACTCCAAACCACTCCAAAACACGAGATAACTCCAAACCACTCCAAAACATGAGATAACTCCAAACCACTCCAAAACACGAGATAACTCAAAACCACTCCAAAGCACGCGATAACTCCAAACCACTCCAAAGCACGAGATAACTCCAATCCACTCCAAAACACGAGATAACTCTCCAAACCACTCCAAAACACGAGATAACTCCAAACCACTCCAAAACACGATAAATCCAAACCACTCCAAAACACGAGATAACTACAAACCACTCCAAAACACGAGATAACTCCAAACCACTCCAAAACACGAGATAACTCCAAACCACTGCAAAACACGAGATAACTCCAAAACACGAGATAACTCCAAACCACTCCAAAACACGAGATAACTCCAAACCACTCCAAAACACGAGATAGCTCCAAAGCACTCCAAAACACGAGATAACTCCAAACCATTCCAAACACGAGATAACTCCAAACCACTCCAAAACACGAGATAACTCCAAACCACTCCAAAACACGAGATAACTCCAAACCACTCCAAAACACGAGATAACGCCAAAACACAAGATAACTCCAAACCACTCCAAAACACGAGATAACTCCAAACCACTCCAAAACACGAGATAACTCCAAACCACTCCAAAGCACGAGATAACTCCAATCCACTCCAAAACACGAGATAACTCTCCAAACCACTCCAAAACACGAGATAACTCCAACCCGCTCCAAAACACGAGATAACTGCAAACCACTCCAAAACACGAGATAACTCCAAACCACTCCAAAACACGAGATAAATGCAAACTCTCAAAACATGAGACAACTGCAAACCACTCCAAAGCACGAGATAACTCCAAACCACTCCAAAACACGAGATAACTCCAAGCCACCCCACAACACGAGATAACTCCAAACACGAGATAACTCCAAACCACTCCAAAACACGAGATAACTCCAAACCACTCCAAAACACGAGATAACGCCAAACCACTCCAAAACACGAAATAACTTCAAACCACTCCAAAACACGAGATAACACCAACCACTCCAAAACACGAGATAACTCCAAACCACTCCAAAACACGAGATAACTCCAATCCACTCCAAAACACGAGATAACTCTCCAAACCACTCCAAAACACGAGATAACTCCAAACCACTCCAAAACACGATTACTCCAAACCACTCCAAAACACGAGATAACTCAAACCACTCCAAAACACGAGATAACTCCAAACCACTCCAAAACACGAGATAACTCCAAACCACTCCAAAACACGAGATAACTCCAAACCACTCCAAAACACGAGATAACGCCAAAACACGAGATAACTCCAAACCACTCCAAAACACGAGATAACTCCAAACCACTCCAAAACACGAGATAACTCCAAACCACTCCAAAAAAAGAGATAACTCCAAACCACTCCAAAACACGAGATAACTCCAAACCACTCCAAAACGCGAGATAACTCCAAACCACTCCAAAACACGAGATAACTCCAAAGCACTCCAAAACACGAGATTACTCCAAAACACGAGATAACTCCAAACCACTCCAAAACACGAGACAACTCCAAACCACTGCAAAACACGAGATAACTCCAAACCACTGCAAAACACGAGATAACTCCAAAACACGAGATAACTCCAAACCACTCCAAAACACGAGATAACTCCAAACCACTCCAAAACACGAGATAGCTCCAAAGCACTCCAAAACACGAGATAACTCCAAACCATTCCAAAACACGAGATAACTCCAAACCACTCCAAAACACGAGATAACTCCAAACCACTCCAAAACACGAGATAACTCCAAACCACTCCAAAACACGAGATAACGCCAAAACACAAGATAACTCCAAACCACTCCAAAACACGAGATAACTCCAAACCACTCCAAAACACGAGATAACTCCAAACCACTCCAAAGCACGAGATAACTCCAATCCACTCCAAAACACGAGATAACTCTCCAAACCACTCCAAAACACGAGATAACTCCAACCCGCTCCAAAACACGAGATAACTGCAAACCACTCCAAAACACGAGATAACTCCAAACCACTCCAAAACACGAGATAAATGCAAACTCTCAAAACATGAGACAACTGCAAACCACTCCAAAGCACGAGATAACTCCAAACCACTCCAAAACACGAGATAACTCCAAGCCACCCCACAACACGAGATAACTCCAAAACACGAGATAACTCCAAACCACTCCAAAACACGAGATAACTCCAAACCACTCCATAACACGAGATAACTCCAAAACACGAGATAACTCCAAACCACTCCAAAACACGAGATAACTCCAAACCACTCCAAAACACGAGATAACGCCAAACCACTCCAAAACACGAAATAACTTCAAACCACTCCAAAACACGAGATAACACCAAACCACTCCAAAACACGAGATAACTCCAAACCACTCCAAAACACGAGATAACTCCAAACCACTCCAAAACATGAGATAACTCCAAACCACTCCAAAACACGAGATAACTCAAAACCACTCCAAAGCACGCGATAACTCCAAACCACTCCAAAGCACGAGATAACTCCAATCCACTCCAAAACACGAGATAACTCTCCAAACCACTCCAAAACACGAGATAACTCCAAACCACTCCAAAAGACGATAAATCCAAACCACTCCAAAACACGAGATAACTACAAACCACTCCAAAACACGAGATAACTCCAAACCACTCCAAAACACGAGATAACTCCAAACCACTCCAAAACACGAGATAACTCCAAACCTCTCCAAAACACGAGATAACTCCAAACCATTCCAAAACACGAGATAACTCCAAACCACTCCAAAACACGAGATAACTCCAAACCACTCCAAAACACGAGATAACTCCAAACCACTCCAAAACACGAGATAACGCCAAAACACGAGATAACTCCAAACCACTCCAAAACACGAGATAACTCCAAACCACTCCAAAACACGAGATAACTCCAAACCACTCCAAAGCACGAGATAACTCCAATCCACTCCAAAACACGAGATAACTCTCCAAACCACTCCAAAACACGAGATAACTCCAAACCACTCCAAAACACGAGATAACTCCAAACCACTCCAAAGCACGAGATAACTGCAAACCACTCCAAAACACGAGATAACTCCAAACCACTCCAAAACATGAGATAACTGCAAACCACTCAAAACATGAGACAACTCCAAACCACTCCAAAGCACGAGATAACTCCAAACCACTCCAAAACACGAGATAACTCCAAACCACTCCAAAACACGAGATAGCTCCAAAGCACTCCAAAACACGAGATAACTCCAAAACACGAGATAACTCCAAACCACTCCAAAACACGAGATAACTCCAAACCACTCCAAAACACGAGATGTCTCCAAACCACTCCAAAACACGAGATAACTCCAAAATACGGACTAACTGCAAACCACTCCAAAACACGAGATAACTCCAAACCACTCCAAAACACGAGATAACTCCAAACCACTCCAAAACACGAGATAACGCCAAACCACTCCAAAACACGAAATAACTTCAAACCACTCCAAAACACGAGATAACACCAAACCACTCCAAAACACGAGATAACTCCAAACCACTCCAAAACACGAGATAACTCCAAACCACTCCAAAACATGAGATAACTCCAAACCACTCCAAAACACGAGATAACTCAAAACCACTCCAAAGCACGCGATAACTCCAAACCACTCCAAAGCACGAGATAACTCCAATCCACTCCAAAACACGAGATAACTCTCCAAACCACTCCAAAACACGAGATAACTCCAAACCACTCCAAAACACGATAAATCCAAACCACTCCAAAACACGAGATAACTACAAACCACTCCAAAACACGAGATAACTCCAAACCACTCCAAAACACGAGATAACTCCAAACCACTCCAAAACACGAGATAACTCCAAACCTCTCCAAAACACGAGATAACTCCAAACCATTCCAAAACACGAGATAACTCCAAACCACTCCAAAACACGAGATAACTCCAAACCACTCCAAAACACGAGATAACTCCAAACCACTCCAAAACACGAGATAACGCCAAAACACGAGATAACTCCAAACCACTCCAAAACACGAGATAACTCCAAACCACTCCAAAACACGAGATAACTCCAAACCACTCCAAAGCACGAGATAACTCCAATCCACTCCAAAACACGAGATAACTCTCCAAACCACTCCAAAACACGACATAACTCCAACCCGCTCCAAAACACGAGATAACTGCAAACCACTCCAAAACACGAGATAACTCCAAACCACTCCAAAACATGAGATAACTGCAAACCACTCAAAACATGAGACAACTCCAAACCACTCCAAAGCACGAGATAACTCCAAACCACTCCAAAACACGAGATAACTCCAAACCACTCCAAAACACGAGATAGCTCCAAAGCACTCCAAAACACGAGATAACTCCAAAACACGAGATAACTCCAAACCACTCCAAAACACGAGATAACTCCAAACCACTCCAAAACACGAGATGTCTCCAAACCACTCCAAAACACGAGATAACTCCAAAATACGGACTAACTGCAAACCACTCCAAAACACGAGATAACTCCAAACCACTCCAAAACACGAGATAACTCCAAACCACGCCAAAGCACGAGATAACTCCAAAACACGAGATAACTCCAAACCACTCCAAAACACGAGATAACTCCAAACCACTCCAAAACACGAGATAACTCCAAAACACTCCAAAGCACGAGATAACTCCAATCCACTCCAAAACATGAGATAACTCTCCAAACCACTCCAAAACACGAGATAACTCCAAACCACTCCACAACACGAGATAACTCCAAAACACGAGATAACTCCAAACCACTCCAAAACACGAGATAACTCCAAACCACTCCAAAACACGAGATAACTCCAAACCACTCCAAAACACGACATAACTCCAAACCATTCCAAAACACGAGATAACTCCAAACCACTCCAAAACACGAGATAACTCCAAACCACTCCAAAACACGAGATAACTCCAAACCACTCCAAAACACGAGATAACGCCAAAACACGAGATAACTCCAAACCACTCCAAAACACGAGATAACTCCAAACCACTCCAAAACACGAGATAACTCCAAACCACTCCAAAGCACGAGATAACTCCAATCCACTCCAAAACACGAGATAATTCACCAAACCACTCCAAAACACGAGATAACTCCAACCCACTCCAAAACACGAGCTAACTCCAAAACACGAGATAACTCCAAACCACTCCAAAACACGAGATAACTCCAAACCACTCCAAAACACGAGATAACTGCAAACCACTCAAAACATGAGACAACTCCAAACCACTCCAAAGCACGAGATAACTCCAAACCACTCCAAAACACGAGATAACTCCAAACCACTCCAAAACACGAGATAACTCCAAACCACTGCAAAACACGAGATAACTCCAAAACACGAGATAACTCCAAACCACTCCAAAGCACGAGATAACTCCAAACAACTCCAAAACACGAGATAGCTCCAAAGCACTCCAAAACACGAGATAACTCCAAAACACGAGATAACTCCAAACCACTCCAAAACACGAGATAACTCCAAACCACTCCAAAACACGAGATAACTCCAAACCACTCCAAAACACGAGATATCTCCAAACCACTCCAAAACACGAGATAACTCCAAAACACGAGATAACTCCAAACCACTCCAAAACACGAGATAACTCCAAACCACTCCAAAACACGAGATAACTCCAAAACACTCCAAAGCACGAGATAACTCCAATCCACTCCAAAACACGAGATAACTCTCCAAACCACTCCAAAACACGAGATAACTCCAAACCACTCCACAACACGAGATAACTCCAAAACACGAGATAACTCCAAACCACTCCAAAACACGAGATAACTCCAAACCACTCCAAAACACGAGATAACTCCAAACCACTCCAAAACACGAGATATCTCCAAACCACTCCAAAACACGAGATAACTCCAAAATACGGAATAACTGCAAACCACTCCAAAACACGAGATAACTCCAAACCACTCCAAAACACGAGATAACTCCAAACCACTCCAAAACACGAGATAACTCCAAAACACGAGATAACTCCAAACCACGAGATAACTCCAAACCACTCCACAACACGAGATAACTCCAAAACACGAGATAACTCCAAACCACTCCAAAACACGAGATAACTCCAAACCACTCCAAAACACGAGATAACGCCAAACCACTCCAAAATACGAAATAACTCCAAACCACTCCAAAACACGAGATAACACCAAACCACTCCAAGACACGAGATAACTCCGAACCACTCCAAAGCACGAGATAACTCCAAACCACTCCAAAACACGAGATAACTCCAAACCACTCCAAAACACGAGATAACTCAAAACCACTCCAAAACACGCGATAACTCCAAACCACTCCAAAACACGAGATAACTCCAAACCACTCCAAAACACGAGAAAACTCCTAACCACTCCAAAACACGAGATAACGCCAAACCACTCCAAAACATGAGATAACTGCAAACCACTCCAAATCACGAGATAACTCCAAAACACGAGATAACTCCAAACCACTCCAAAACACGAGATAACGCCAAACCACTTTAAAACACGAGATAACTCCAAACCACTCCAAAACACGAGATAACTCCAAACCACTCCAAAACACGAGATAACTCCAAAACACGAGATAACTCCAAACCACTCCAAAACACGAGACAACTCCAAACCACTCCAAAACACGAGATAACTCCAAACCACTCCAAAACACGAGATAGCTCCAAACCACTGCAAAACACGAGATAACTCCAAAACACGAGATAACTGCAAACCACTCCAAAACACGAGATAACTCCAAACCACTCCAAAACACGAGATAACTCCAAACCACTCCAAAACACGAGATAACTCCAAAACACTCCAAAGCACGAGATAACTCCAATCCACTCCAAAACACGAGATAACTCTCCAAACCACTCCAAAACACGAGATAACTCCAAGCCACCCCACAACACGAGATAACTCCAAAATACGAGATAACTCCAAACCACTCCAAAACACGAGATAACTCCAAACCACTCCAAAACACGAGATAACTCCAAAACACGAGATAACTCCAAACCACTCCAAAACACGAGATAACTCCAAACCACTCCAAAACACGAGATAACGCCAAACCACTCCAAAACACGAAATAACTTCAAACCACTCCAAAACACGAGATAACACCAAACCACTCCAAAACACGAGATAACTCCAAACCACTCCAAAACACGAGATAACTCAAAACCACTCCAAAACACGCGATAACTCCAAACCACTCCAAAGCACGAGATAACTCCAATCCACTCCAAAACACGAGATAACTCTACAAACCACTCCAAAACACGAGATAACTCCAAACCACTCCAAAACACGATTACTCCAAACCACTCCAAAACACGAGATAACTCCAAACCACTCCAAAACACGAGATAACTCCAAACCACTCCAAAACACGAGATAACTCCAAACCACTCCAAAACACGAGATAACTCCAAACCACTCCAAAACACGAGATAACTCCAAACCACTCCAAAACACGAGATAACGCCAAAACACGAGATAACTCCAAACCACTCCAAAACACGAGATAACTCCAAACCACTCCAAAACACGAGATAACTCCAAACCACTCCAAAAAAAGAGATAACTCCAAACCACTCCAAAACACGAGATAACTCCAAACCACTCCAAAACGCGAGATAACTCCAAACCACTCCAAAACACGAGATAACTCCAAAGCACTCCAAAACACGAGTTTACTCCAAAACACGAGATAACTCCAAACCACTCCAAAACACGAGACAACTCCAAACCACTCCAAAACACGAGATAACTCCAAACCACTGCAAAACACGAGATCACTCCAAAACACGAGATAACTCCAAACCACTCCAAAACACGAGATAACTCCAAACCACTCCAAAACACGAGATAGCTCCAAAGCACTCCAAAACACGAGATAACTCCAAACCATTCCAAAACACGAGATAACTCCAAACCACTCCAAAACACGAGATAACTCCAAACCACTCCAAAACACGAGATAACTCCAAACCACTCCAAAAGACGAGATAACGCCAAAACACAAGATAACTCCAAACCACTCCAAAACACGAGATAACTCCAAACCACTCCAAAACACGAGATAACTCCAAACCACTCCAAAGCACGAGATAACTCCAATCCACTCCAAAACACGAGATAACTCTCCAAACCACTCCAAAACACGAGATAACTCCAACCCGCTCCAAAACACGAGATAACTGCAAACCACTCCAAAACACGAGATAACTCCAAACCACTCCAAAACACGAGATAAATGCAAACTCTCAAAACATGAGACAACTGCAAACCACTCCAAAGCACGAGATAACTCCAAACCACTCCAAAACACGAGATAACTCCAAGCCACCCCACAACACGAGATAACTCCAAAACACGAGATAACTCCAAACCACTCCAAAACACGAGATAACTCCAAACCACTCCATAACACGAGATAACTCCAAAACACGAGATAACTCCAAACCACTCCAAAACACGAGATAACTCCAAACCACTCCAAAACACGAGATAACGCCAAACCACTCCAAAACACGAGATAACTCCAAGCCACCCCACAACACGAGATAACTCCAAAACACGAGATAACTCCAAACCACTCCAAAACACGAGATAACTCCAAACCACTCCATAACACGAGATAACTCCAAAACACGAGATAACTCCAAACCACTCCAAAACACGAGATAACTCCAAACCACTCCAAAACACGAGATAACGCCAAACCACTCCAAAACACGAAATAACTTCAAACCACTCCAAAACACGAGATAACACCAAACCACTCCAAAACACGAGATAACTCCAAACCACTCCAAAACACGAGATAACTCCAATCCACTCCAAAACACGAGATAACTCTCCAAACCACTCCAAAACACGAGATAACTCCAAACCACTCCAAAACACGATTACTCCAAACCACTCCAAAACACGAGATAACTCCAAACCACTCCAAAACACGAGATAACTCCAAACCACTCCAAAACACGAGATAACTCCAAACCACTCCAAAACACGAGATAACTCCAAACCACTCCAAAACACGAGATAACTCCAAACCACTCCAAAACACGAGATAACGCCAAAACACGAGATAACTCCAAACCACTCCAAAACACGAGATAACTCCAAACCACTCCAAAACACGAGATAACTCCAAACCACTCCAAAAAAACAGATAACTCCAAACCACTCCAAAACACGAGATAACTCCAAACCACTCCAAAACGCGAGATAACTCCAAACCACTCCAAAACACGAGATAACTCCAAAGCACTCCAAAACACGAGATTACTCCAAAACACGAGATAACTCCAAACCACTCCAAAACACGAGACAACTCCAAACCACTCCAAAACACGAGATAACTCCAAACCACTGCAAAACACGAGATAACTCCAAAACACGAGATAACTCCAAACCACTCCAAAACACGAGATAACTCCAACCCGCTCCAAAACACGAGATAACTGCAAACCACTCCAAAACACGAGATAACTCCAAACCACTCCAAAACACGAGATAAATGCAAACTCTCAAAACATGAGACAACTGCAAACCACTCCAAAGCACGAGATAACTCCAAACCACACCAAAACACGAGATAACTCCAAGCCACCCCACAACACGAGATAACTCCAAAACACGAGATAACTCCAAACCACTCCAAAACACGAGATAACTCCAAACCACTCCATAACACGAGATAACTCCAAAACACGAGATAACTCCAAACCACTCCAAAACACGAGATAACTCCAAACCACTCCAAAACACGAGATAACGCCAAACCACTCCAAAACACGAAATAACTTCAAACCACTCCAAAACACGAGATAACACCAAACCACTCCAAAACACGAGATAACTCCAAACCACTCCAAAACACGAGATAACTCCAATCCACTCCAAAACACGAGATAACTCTCCAAACCACTCCAAAACACGAGATAACTCCAAACCACTCCAAAACACGATTACTCCAAACCACTCCAAAACACGAGATAACTCCAAACCACTCCAAAACACGAGATAACTCCAAACCACTCCAAAACACGAGATAACTCCAAACCACTCCAAAACACGAGATAACTCCAAACCACTCCAAAACACGAGATAACTCCAAACCACTCCAAAACACGAGATAACGCCAAAACACGAGATAACTCCAAACCACTCCAAAACACGAGATAACTCCAAACCACTCCAAAACACGAGATAACTCCAAACCACTCCAAAAAAACAGATAACTCCAAACCACTCCAAAACACGAGATAACTCCAAACCACTCCAAAACGCGAGATAACTCCAAACCACTCCAAAACACGAGATAACTCCAAAGCACTCCAAAACACGAGATTACTCCAAAACACGAGATAACTCCAAACCACTCCAAAACACGAGACAACTCCAAACCACTCCAAAACACGAGATAACTCCAAACCACTGCAAAACACGAGATAACTCCAAAACACGAGATAACTCCAAACCACTCCAAAACACGAGATAACTCCAAACCACTCCAAAACACGAGATAGCTCCAAAGCACTCCAAAACACGAGATAACTCCAAACCATTCCAAAACACGAGATAACTCCAAACCACTCCAAAACACGAGATAACTCCAAACCACTCCAAAACACGAGATAACTCCAAACCACTCCAAAACACGAGATAACGCCAAAACACAAGATAACTCCAAACCACTCCAAAACACGAGATAACTCCAAACCACTCCAAAACACGAGATAACTCCAAACCACTCCAAAGCACGAGATAACTCCAATCCACTCCAAAACACGAGATAACTCTCCAAACCACTCCAAAACACGAGATAACTCCAACCCGCTCCAAAACACGAGATAACTGCAAACCACTCCAAAACACGAGATAACTCCAAACCACTCCAAAACACGAGATAAATGCAAACTCTCAAAACATGAGACAACTGCAAACCACTCCAAAGCACGAGATAACTCCAAACCACTCCAAAACACGAGATAACTCCAAGCCACCCCACAACACGAGATAACTCCAAAACACGAGATAACTCCAAACCACTCCAAAACACGAGATAACTCCAAACCACTCCATAACACGAGATAACTCCAAAACACGAGATAACTCCAAACCACTCCAAAACACGAGATAACTCCAAACCACTCCAAAACACGAGATAACGCCAAACCACTCCAAAACACGAAATAACTTCAAACCACTCCAAAACACGAGATAACACCAAACCACTCCAAAACACGAGATAACTCCAAACCACTCCAAAACACGAGATAACTCCAAACCACTCCAAAACATGAGATAACTCCAAACCACTCCAAAACACGAGATAACTCAAAACCACTCCAAAGCACGCGATAACTCCAAACCACTCCAAAGCACGAGATAACTCCAATCCACTCCAAAACACGAGATAACTCTCCAAACCACTCCAAAACACGAGATAACTCCAAACCACTCCAAAACACGATAAATCCAAACCACTCCAAAACACGAGATAACTACAAACCACTCCAAAACACGAGATAACTCCAAACCACTCCCAAACACGAGATAACTCCAAACCACTCCAAAACACGAGATAACTCCAAACCTCTCCAAAACACGAGATAACTCCAAACCATTCCAAAACACGAGATAACTCCAAACCACTCCAAAACACGAGATAACTCCAAACCACTCCAAAACACGAGATAACTCCAAACCACTCCAAAACACGAGATAACGCCAAAACACGAGATAACTCCAAACCACTCCAAAACACGAGATAACTCCAAACCACTCCAAAACACGAGATAACTCCAAACCACTCCAAAGCACGAGATAACTCCAATCCACTCCAAAACACGAGATAACTCTCCAAACCACTCCAAAACACGACATAACTCCAACCCGCTCCAAAACACGAGATAACTGCAAACCACTCCAAAACACGAGATAACTCCAAACCACTCCAAAACATGAGATAACTGCAAACCACTCAAAACATGAGACAACTCCAAACCACTCCAAAGCACGAGATAACTCCAAACCACTCCAAAACACGAGATAACTCCAAACCACTCCAAAACACGAGATAGCTCCAAAGCACTCCAAAACACGAGATAACTCCAAAACACGAGATAACTCCAAACCACTCCAAAACACGAGATAACTCCAAACCACTCCAAAACACGAGATGTCTCCAAACCACTCCAAAACACGAGATAACTCCAAAATACGGACTAACTGCAAACCACTCCAAAACACGAGATAACTCCAAACCACTCCAAAACACGAGATAACTCCAAACCACGCCAAAGCACGAGATAACTCCAAAACACGAGATAACTCCAAACCACTCCAAAACACGAGATAACTCCAAACCACTCCAAAACACGAGATAACTCCAAAACACTCCAAAGCACGAGATAACTCCAATCCACTCCAAAACATGAGATAACTCTCCAAACCACTCCAAAACACGAGATAACTCCAAACCACTCCACAACACGAGATAACTCCAAAACACGAGATAACTCCAAACCACTCCAAAACACGAGATAACTCCAAACCACTCCAAAACACGAGATAACTCCAACCCGCTCCAAAACACGAAATAACTGCAAACCACTCCAAAACACGAGATAACTCCAAACCACTCCAAAACACGAGATAAATGCAAACTCTCAAAACATGAGACAACTGCAAACCACTCCAAAGCACGAGATAACTCCAAACCACTCCAAAACACGAGATAACTCCAAGCCACCCCACAACACGAGATAACTCCAAAACACGAGATAACTCCAAACCACTCCAAAACACGAGATAACTCCAAACCACTCCATAACACGAGATAACTCCAAAACACGAGATAACTCCAAACCACTCCAAAACACGAGATAACGCCAAACCACTCCAAAACACGAAATAACTTCAAACCACTCCAAAACACGAGATAACACCAAACCACTCCAAAACACGAGATAACTCCAAACCACTCCAAAACACGAGATAACTCCAAACCACTCCAAAACATGAGATAACTCCAAACCACTCCAAAACACGAGATAACTCAAAACCACTCCAAAGCACGCGACAACTCCAAACCACTCCAAAGCACGAGATAACTCCAATCCACTCCAAAACACGAGATAACTCTCCAAACCACTCCAAAACACGAGATAACTCCAAACCACTCCAAAACACGATAAATCCAAACCACTCCAAAACACGAGATAACTACAAACCACTCCAAAACACGAGATAACTCCAAACCACTCCAAAACACGAGATAACTCCAAACCACTCCAAAACACGAGATAACTCCAAACCTCTCCAAAACACGAGATAACTCCAAACCATTCCAAAACACGAGATAACTCCAAACCACTCCAAAACACGAGATAACTCCAAACCACTCCAAAACACGAGATAACTCCAAACCACTCCAAAACACGAGATAACGCCAAAACACGAGATAACTCCAAACCACTCCAAAACACGAGATAACTCCAAACCACTCCAAAACACGAGATAACGCCAAAACACGAGATAACTCCAAACCACTCCAAAACACGAGATAACTCCAAACCACTCCAAAACACGAGACCAAAACACGACATAACTCCAACCCGCTCCAAAACACGAGATAACTGCAAACCACTCCAAAACACGAGATAACTCCAAACCACTCCAAAACATGAGATAACTGCAAACCACTCAAAACATGAGACAACTCCAAACCACTCCAAAGCACGAGATAACTCCAAACCACTCCAAAACACGAGATAACTCCAAACCACTCCAAAACACGAGATAGCTCCAAAGCACTCCAAAACACGAGATAACTCCAAAACACGAGATAACTCCAAACCACTCCAAAACACGAGATAACTCCAAACCACTCCAAAACACGAGATGTCTCCAAACCACTCCAAAACACGAGATAACTCCAAAATACGGACTAACTGCAAACCACTCCAAAACACGAGATAACTCCAAACCACTCCAAAACACGAGATAACTCCAAACCACGCCAAAGCACGAGATAACTCCAAAACACGAGATAACTCCAAACCACTCCAAAACACGAGATAACTCCAAACCACTCCAAAACACGAGATAACTCCAAAACACTCCAAAGCACGAGATAACTCGAATCCACTCCAAAACATGAGATAACTCTCCAAACCACTCCAAAACACGAGATAACTCCAAACCACTCCACAACACGAGATAACTCCAAAACACGAGATAACTCCAAACCACTCCAAAACACGAGATAACTCCAAACCACTCCAAAACACGAGATAACTCCAAACCACTCCAAAACACGAGATAACTCCAAACCATTCCAAAACACGAGATAACTCCAAACCACTCCAAAACACGAGATAACTCCAAACCACTCCAAAACACGAGATAACTCCAAACCACTCCAAAACACGAGATAACGCCAAAACACGAGATAACTCCAAACCACTCCAAAACACGAGATAACTCCAAACCACTCCAAAACACGAGATAACTCCAAACCACTCCAAAGCACGAGATAACTCCAATCCACTCCAAAACACGAGATAACTCACCAAACCACTCCAAAACACGAGATAACTCCAACCCACTCCAAAACACGAGCTAACTCCAAAACACGAGATAACTCCAAACCACTCCAAAACACGAGATAACTCCAAAACACACCAAAACACGAGATAACTGCAAACCACTCAAAACATGAGACAACTCCAAACCACTCCAAAGCACGAGATAACTCCAAACCACTCCAAAACACGAGATAATTCCAAACCACTCCAAAACACGAGATAACTCCAAACTACTGCAAAACACGAGATAACTCCAAAACACGAGATAACTCCAAACCACTCCAAAGCACGAGATAACTCCAAACAACTCCAAAACACGAGATAGCTCCAAAGCACTCCAAAACACGAGATAACTCCAAAACACGAGATAACTCCAAACCACTCCAAAACACGAGATAACTCCAAACCACTCCAAAACACGAGATAACTCCAAACCACTCCAAAACACGAGATATCTCCAAACCACTCCAAAACACGAGATAACTCCAAAATACGTAATAACTGCAAACTACTCCAAAACACGAGATAACTGCAAACCACCCCAAAACACGAGATAACTGCAAACCACCCCAAAACACGAGATAACTCCAAACCACTCCAAAACACGAGATAACTCCAAACCACTCCAAAACACGAGATAACTCCAAAACACTCCAAAGCACGAGATAACTCCAATCCACTCCAAAACACGAGATAACTCTCCAAACCACTCCAAAACACGAGATAACTCCAAACCACTCCACAACACGAGATAACTCCAAAACACGAGATAACTCCAAACCACTCCAAAACACGAGATAACTCCAAACCACTCCAAAACACGAGATAACTCCAAACCACTCCAAAACACGAGATATCTCCAAACCACTCCAAAACACGAGATAACTCCAAAATACGGAATAACTGCAAACCACTCCAAAACACGAGATAATTCCAAACCACTCCAAAACACGAGATAACTCCAAACCACTCCAAAACACGAGATAACTCCAAAACACGAGATAACTCCAAACCACGAGATAACTCCAAACCACTCCACAACACGAGATAACTCCAAAACACGAGATAACTCCAAACCACTCCAAAACACGAGATAACTCCAAACCACTCCAAAACACGAGATAACGCCAAACCACTCCAAAATACGAAATAACTCCAAACCACTCCAAAACACGAGATAACACCAAACCACTCCAAGACACGAGATAACTCCGAACCACTCCAAAGCACGAGATAACACCAAACCACTCCAAAACACGAGATAACTCCAAACCACTCCAAAACACGAGATAACTCAAAACCACTCCAAAACACGCGATAACTCCAAACCACTCCAAAACACGAGATAACTCCAAACCACTCCAAAACACGAGAAAACTCCTAACCACTCCAAAACATGAGATAACTGCAAACCACTCCAAATCACGAGATAACTCCAAACCACACCAAAACACGAGATAACTCCAAACCACTCCAAAACACGAGATAACGCCAAACCACTTTAAAACACGAGATAACTCCAAACCACTCCAAAACACGAGATAACTCCAAACCACTCCAAAACACGAGATAACTCCAAAACACGAGATAACTCCAAACCACTCCAAAACACGAGACAACTCCAAACCACTCCAAAACACGAGATAACTCCAAACCACTCCAAAACACGAGATAGCTCAAAACCACTCCAAAACACGAGATAACTCCAAAACACGAGATAACTCCAAACCACTCCAAAACACGAGATAACTCCAAACCACTCAAAACACGAGATAACTCCAAACCACTCCAAAACACGAGATAACTCCAAACCACTCCAAAACACGAGATAACTCCAACCCACTCCAAAACACGAGATAACTCCAAACCACACCAAAACACGAGATAACTCCAAACCACTCCAAAACACGAGATTACTCCAAAACACGAGATAACTCCAAACCACTGCAAAACACGAGATAACTCCAAAACACGAGCTAACTCCAAATCACTCCAAAACACGAGATAACTCCAAACCACTCCAAAACACGAGATAACTCCAAACCACTGCAAAACATGAGATAACTCCAAAAAACGAGATAACTCCAAACCACTCCAAAACACGAGATAACTCCAAAACACGAGATAACTCCAAACCACTCCAAAACACGAGATAACTCCAAACCACTCCAAAACACGAGATATTTCCAAACCACTCCAAAACACGAGATAACTCCAAAATACGGAATAACTGCAAACCACTCCTAAACACCAGCTAACTCCAAACCACTCCAAAACACGAGATAACTCCAAACCACTCCTAAACACCAGATAACTCCAAACCACTCCAAAACACGAGATAACTCCAAACCACTCCAAAACACGAGATAACTCCAAAACACGAGATAACTCCAAACCACTCCAAAACACGAGATAACTCCAAACCACTCCAAAACATGAGATAACTCCAAACCACTCCAAAACACGAGATAACTCAAAACCACTCCAAAGCACGCGACAACTCCAAACCACTCCAAAGCACGAGATAACTCCAATCCACTCCAAAACACGAGATAACTCTCCAAACCACTCCAAAACACGAGATAACTCCAAACCACTCCAAAACACGATAAATCCAAACCACTCCAAAACACGAGATAACTACAAACCACTCCAAAACACGAGATAACTCCAAACCACTCCAAAACACGAGATAACTCCAAACCACTCCAAAACACGAGATAACTCCAAACCTCTCCAAAACACGAGATAACTCCAAACCATTCCAAAACACGAGATAACTCCAAACCACTCCAAAACACGAGATAACTCCAAACCACTCCAAAACACGAGATAACTCCAAACCACTCCAAAACACGAGATAACGCCAAAACACGAGATAACTCCAAACCACTCCAAAACACGAGATAACTCCAAACCACTCCAAAACACGAGATAACTCCAAACCACTCCAAAGCACGAGATAACTCCAATCCACTCCAAAACACGAGATAACTCTCCAAACCACTCCAAAACACGACAAAGCTCCAACCCGCTCCAAAACACGAGATAACTGCAAACCACTCCAAAACACGAGATAACTCCAAACCACTCCAAAACATGAGATAACTGCAAACCACTCAAAACATGAGACAACTCCAAACCACTCCAAAGCACGAGATAACTCCAAACCACTCCAAAACACGAGATAACTCCAAACCACTCCAAAACACGAGATAGCTCCAAAGCACTCCAAAACACGAGATAACTCCAAAACACGAGATAACTCCAAACCACTCCAAAACACGAGATAACTCCAAACCACTCCAAAACACGAGATGTCTCCAAACCACTCCAAAACACGAGATAACTCCAAAATACGGACTAACTGCAAACCACTCCAAAACACGAGATAACTCCAAACCACTCCAAAACACGAGATAACTCCAAACCACGCCAAAGCACGAGATAACTCCAAAACACGAGATAACTCCAAACCACTCCAAAACACGAGATAACTCCAAACCACTCCAAAACACGAGATAACTCCAAAACACTCCAAAGCACGAGATAACTCCAATCCACTCCAAAACATGAGATAACTCTCCAAACCACTCCAAAACACGAGATAACTCCAAACCACTCCACAACACGAGATAACTCCAAAACACGAGATAACTCCAAACCACTCCAAAACACGAGATAACTCCAAACCACTCCAAAACACGAGATAACTCCAAACCACTCCAAAACACGAGATAACTCCAAACCATTCCAAAACACGAGATAACTCCAAACCACTCCAAAACACGAGATAACTCCAAACCACTCCAAAACACGAGATAACTCCAAACCACTCCAAAACACGAGATAACGCCAAAACACGAGATAACTCCAAACCACTCCAAAACACGAGATAACTCCAAACCACTCCAAAACACGAGATAACTCCAAACCACTCCAAAGCACGAGATAACTCCAATCCACTCCAAAACACGAGATAACTCACCAAACCACTCCAAAACACGAGATAACTCCAACCCACTCCAAAACACGAGCTAACTCCAAAACACGAGATAACTCCAAACCACTCCAAAACACGAGATAACTCCAAAACACACCAAAACACGAGATAACTGCAAACCACTCAAAACATGAGACAACTCCAAACCACTCCAAAGCACGAGATAACTCCAAACCACTCCAAAACACGAGATAATTCCAAACCACTCCAAAACACGAGATAACTCCAAACTACTGCAAAACACGAGATAACTCCAAAACACGAGATAACTCCAAACCACTCCAAAGCACGAGATAACTCCAAACAACTCCAAAACACGAGATAGCTCCAAAGCACTCCAAAACACGAGATAACTCCAAAACACGAGATAACTCCAAACCACTCCAAAACACGAGATAACTCCAAACCACTCCAAAACACGAGATAACTCCAAACCACTCCAAAACACGAGATATCTCCAAACCACTCCAAAACACGAGATAACTCCAAAATACGTAATAACTGCAAACTACTCCAAAACACGAGATAACTGCAAACCACCCCAAAACACGAGATAACTCCAAACCACTCCAAAGCACGAGATAACTCCAAAACACGAGATAACTCCAAACCACTCCAAAACACGAGATAACTCCAAACCACTCCAAAACACGAGATAACTCCAAAACACTCCAAAGCACGAGATAACTCCAATCCACTCCAAAACACGAGATAACTCTCCAAACCACTCCAAAACACGAGATAACTCCAAACCACTCCACAACACGAGATAACTCCAAAACACGAGATAACTCCAAACCACTCCAAAACACGAGATAACTCCAAACCACTCCAAAACACGAGATAACTCCAAACCACTCCAAAACACGAGATATCTCCAAACCACTCCAAAACACGAGATAACTCCAAAATACGGAATAACTGCAAACCACTCCAAAACACGAGATAATTCCAAACCACTCCAAAACACGAGATAACTCCAAACCACTCCAAAACACGAGATAACTCCAAAACACGAGATAACTCCAAACCACGAGATAACTCCAAACCACTCCACAACACGAGATAACTCCAAAACACGAGATAACTCCAAACCACTCCAAAACACGAGATAACTCCAAACCACTCCAAAACACGAGATAACGCCAAACCACTCCAAAATACGAAATAACTCCAAACCACTCCAAAACACGAGATAACACCAAACCACTCCAAGACACGAGATAACTCCGAACCACTCCAAAGCACGAGATAACACCAAACCACTCCAAAACACGAGATAACTCCAAACCACTCCAAAACACGAGATAACTCAAAACCACTCCAAAACACGCGATAACTCCAAACCACTCCAAAACACGAGATAACTCCAAACCACTCCAAAACACGAGAAAACTCCTAACCACTCCAAAACACGAGATAACGCCAAACCACTCCAAAACATGAGATAACTGCAAACCACTCCAAATCACGAGATAACTCCAAACCACACCAAAACACGAGATAACTCCAAACCACTCCAAAACACGAGATAACGCCAAACCACTTTAAAACACGAGATAACTCCAAACCACTCCAAAACACGAGATAACTCCAAACCACTCCAAAACACGAGATAACTCCAAAACACGAGATAACTCCAAACCACTCCAAAACACGAGACAACTCCAAACCACTCCAAAACACGAGATAACTCCAAACCACTCCAAAACACGAGATAGCTCCAAACCACTCCAAAACACGAGATAACTCCAAAACACGAGATAACTCCAAACCACTCCAAAACACGAGATAACTCCAAACCACTCAAAACACGAGATAACTCCAAACCACTCCAAAACACGAGATAACTCCAAACCACTCCAAAACACGAGATAACTCCAACCCACTCCAAAACACGAGATAACTCCAAACCACTCCAAAATACGAGATAACTCCAAACCACTCCAAAACGCGAGATAACTCCAAACCACACCAAAACACGAGATAACTCCAAACCACTCCAAAACACGAGATTACTCCAAAACACGAGATAACTCCAAACCACTGCAAAACACGAGATAACTCCAAAACACGAGCTAACTCCAAATCACTCCAAAACACGAGATAACTCCAAACCACTCCAAAACACGAGATAACTCCAAACCACTGCAAAACATGAGATAACTCCAAAAAACGAGATAACTCCAAACCACTCCAAAACACGAGATAACTCCAAAACACGAGATAACTCCAAACCACTCCAAAACACGAGATAACTCCAAACCACTCCAAAACACGAGATATTTCCAAACCACTCCAAAACACGAGATAACTCCAAAATACGGAATAACTGCAAACCACTCCTAAACACCAGCTAACTCCAAACCACTCCAAAACACGAGATAACTCCAAACCACTCCTAAACACCAGATAACTCCAAACCACTCCAAAACACGAGATAACTCCAAACCACTCCAAAACACGAGACAACTCCAAACCACTCCAAAACACGAGATAACTCCAAACCACTCCAAAACACGAGATAGCTCCAAACCACTCCAAAACACGAGATAACTCCAAAACACGAGATAACTCCAAACCACTCCAAAACACGAGATAACTCCAAACCACTCAAAACACGAGATAACTCCAAACCACTCCAAAACACGAGATAACTCCAAACCACTCCAAAACAGGAGATAACTCCAACCCACTCCAAAACACGAGATAACTCCAAACCACTCCAAAATACGAGATAACTCCAAACCACTCCAAAACGCGAGATAACTCCAAACCACACCAAAACACGAGATAACTCCAAACCACTCCAAAACACGAGATTACTCCAAAACACGAGATAACTCCAAACCACTGCAAAACACGAGATAACTCCAAAACACGAGCTAACTCCAAATCACTCCAAAACACGAGATAACTCCAAACCACTCCAAAACACGAGATAACTCCAAACCACTGCAAAACATGAGATAACTCCAAAAAACGAGATAGCTCCAAACCACTCCTAAACACCAGCTAACTCCAAACCACTCCAAAACACGAGATAACTCCAAACCACTCCTAAACACCAGATAACTCCAAACCACTCCAAAACACGAGATAACTCCAAACCACTCCAAAACACGAGATAACTCCAAAACACGAGATAACTCCAAACCACTCCAAAACACGAGACAACTCCAAACCACTCCAAAACACGAGATAACTCCAAACCACTCCAAAACACGAGATAGCTCCAAACCACTCCAAAACACGAGATAACTCCAAAACACGAGATAACTCCAAACCACTCCAAAACACGAGATAACTCCAAACCACTCAAAACACGAGATAACTCCAAACCACTCCAAAACACGAGATAACTCCAAACCACTCCAAAACACGAGATAACTCCAACCCACTCCAAAACACGAGATAACTCCAAACCACTCCAAAATACGAGATAACTCCAAACCACTCCAAAACGCGAGATAACTCCAAACCACACCAAAACACGAGATAACTCCAAACCACTCCAAAACACGAGATTACTCCAAAACACGAGATAACTCCAAACCACTGCAAAACACGAGATAACTCCAAAACACGAGCTAACTCAAAACCACTCCAAAGCACGCGATAACTCCAAACCACTCCAAAGCACGAGATAACTCCAATCCACTCCAAAACACGAGATAACTCTCCAAACCACTCCAAAACACGAGATAACTCCAAACCACTCCAAAACACGATAAATCCAAACCACTCCAAAACACGAGATAACTACAAACCACTCCAAAACACGAGATAACTCCAAACCACTCCAAAACACGAGATAACTCCAAACCACTCCAAAACACGAGATAACTCCAAACCTCTCCAAAACACGAGATAACTCCAAACCATTCCAAAACACGAGATAACTCCAAACCACTCCAAAACACGAGATAACTCCAAACCACTCCAAAACACGAGATAACTCCAAACCACTCCAAAACACGAGATAACGCCAAAATACGAGATAACTCCAAACCACTCCAAAACACGAGATAACTCCAAACCACTCCAAAACACGAGATAACTCCAAACCACTCCAAAGCACGAGATAACTCCAATCCACTCCAAAACACGAGATAACTCTCCAAACCACTCCAAAACACGACATAACTCCAACCCGCTCCAAAACACGAGATAACTGCAAACCACTCCAAAACACGAGATAACTCCAAACCACTCCAAAACATGAGATAACTGCAAACCACTCAAAACATGAGACAACTCCAAACCACTCCAAAGCACGAGATAACTCCAAACCACTCCAAAACACGAGATAACTCCAAACCACTCCAAAACACGAGATAGCTCCAAAGCACTCCAAAACACGAGATAACTCCAAAACACGAGATAACTCCAAACCACTCCAAAACACGAGATAACTCCAAACCACTCCAAAACACGAGATGTCTCCAAACCACTCCAAAACACGAGATAACTCCAAAATACGGACTAACTGCAAACCACTCCAAAACACGAGATAACTCCAAACCACTCCAAAACACGAGATAACTCCAAACCACGCCAAAGCACGAGATAACTCCAAAACACGAGATAACTCCAAACCACTCCAAAACACGAGATAACTCCAAACCACTCCAAAACACGAGATAACTCCAAAACACTCCAAAGCACGAGATAACTCCAATCCACTCCAAAACATGAGATAACTCTCCAAACCACTCCAAAACACGAGATAACTCCAAACCACTCCACAACACGAGATAACTCCAAAACACGAGATAACTCCAAACCACTCCAAAACACGAGATAACTCCAAACCACTCCAAAACACGAGATAACTCCAAACCACTCCAAAACACGAGATAACTCCAAACCATTCCAAAACACGAGATAACTCCAAACCACTCCAAAACACGAGATAACTCCAAACCACTCCAAAACACGAGATAACTCCAAACCACTCCAAAACACGAGATAACGCCAAAACACGAGATAACTCCAAACCACTCCAAAACACGAGATAACTCCAAACCACTCCAAAACACGAGATAACTCCAAACCACTCCAAAGCACGAGATAACTCCAATCCACTCCAAAACACGAGATAACTCACCAAACCACTCCAAAACACGAGATAACTCCAACCCACTCCAAAACACGAGCTAACTCCAAAACACGAGATAACTCCAAACCACTCCAAAACACGAGATAACTCCAAAACACACCAAAACACGAGATAACTGCAAACCACTCAAAACATGAGACAACTCCAAACCACTCCAAAGCACGAGATAACTCCAAACCACTCCAAAACACGAGATAATTCCAAACCACTCCAAAACACGAGATAATTCCAAACCACTGCAAAACACGAGATAACTCCAAAACACGAGATAACTCCAAACCACTCCAAAGCACGAGATAACTCCAAACAACTCCAAAACACGAGATAGCTCCAAAGCACTCCAAAACACGAGATAACTCCAAAACACGAGATAACTCCAAACCACTCCAAAACACGAGATAACTCCAAACCACTCCAAAACACGAGATAACTCCAAACCACTCCAAAACACGAGATATCTCCAAACCACTCCAAAACACGAGATAACTCCAAAATACGTAATAACTGCAAACTACTCCAAAACACGAGATAACTGCAAACCACCCCAAAAACACGAGATAACTCCAAACCACTCCAAAGCACGAGATAACTCCAAAACACGAGATAACTCCAAACCACTCCAAAACACGAGATAACTCCAAACCACTCCAAAACACGAGATAACTCCAAAACACTCCAAAGCACGAGATAACTCCAATCCACTCCAAAACACGAGATAACTCTCCAAACCACTCCAAAACACGAGATAACTCCAAACCACTCCACAACACGAGATAACTCCAAAACACGAGATAACTCCAAACCACTCCAAAACACGAGATAACTCCAAACCACTCCAAAACACGAGATAACTCCAAACCACTCCAAAACACGAGATATCTCCAAACCACTCCAAAACACGAGATAACTCCAAAATACGGAATAACTGCAAACCACTCCAAAACACGAGATAATTCCAAACCACTCCAAAACACGAGATAACTCCAAACCACTCCAAAACACGAGATAACTCCAAAACACGAGATAACTCCAAACCACGAGATAACTCCAAACCACTCCACAACACGAGATAACTCCAAAACACGAGATAACTCCAAACCACTCCAAAACACGAGATAACTCCAAACCACTCCAAAACACGAGATAACGCCAAACCACTCCAAAATACGAAATAACACCAAACCACTCCAAAACACGAGATAACACCAAACCACTCCAAGACACGAGATAACTCCGAACCACTCCAAAGCACGAGATAACTCCAAACCACTCCAAAACACGAGATAACTCCAAACCACTCCAAAACACGAGATAACTCAAAACCACTCCAAAACACGCGATAACTCCAAACCACTCCAAAACACGAGATAACTCCAAACCACTCCAAAACACGAGAAAACTCCTAACCACTCCAAAACACGAGATAACGCCAAACCACTCCAAAACATGAGATAACTGCAAACCACTCCAAATCACGAGATAACTCCAAACCACACCAAAACACGAGATAACTCCAAACCACTCCAAAACACGAGATAACTCCAAACCACTCCAAAACACGAGATAACTCCAAACCACTCCAAAACACGAGATAACTCCAAAACACGAGATAACTCCAAACCACTCCAAAACACGAGACAACTCCAAACCACTCCAAAACACGAGATAACTCCAAACCACTCCAAAACACGAGATAGCTCCAAACCACTCCAAAACACGAGATAACTCCAAAACACGAGATAACTCCAAACCACTCCAAAACACGAGATAACTCCAAACCACTCAAAACACGAGATAACTCCAAACCACTCCAAAACACGAGATAACTCCAAACCACTCCAAAACACGAGATAACTCCAACCCACTCCAAAACACGAGATAACTCCAAACCACTCCAAAATACGAGATAACTCCAAACCACTCCAAAACGCGAGATAACTCCAAACCACACCAAAACACGAGATAACTCCAAACCACTCCAAAACACGAGATTACTCCAAAACACGAGATAACTCCAAACCACTGCAAAACACGAGATAACTCCAAAACACGAGCTAACTCCAAATCACTCCAAAACACGAGATAACTCCAAACCACTCCAAAACACGAGATAACTCCAAACCACTGCAAAACATGAGATAACTCCAAAAAACGAGATAACTCCAAACCACTCCAAAACACGAGATAACTCCAAAACACGAGATAACTCCAAACCACTCCAAAACACGAGATAACTCCAAACCACTCCAAAACACGAGATATTTCCAAACCACTCCAAAACACGAGATAACTCCAAAATACGGAATAACTGCAAACCACTCCTAAACACCAGCTAACTCCAAACCACTCCAAAACACGAGATAACTCCAAACCACTCCTAAACACCAGATAACTCCAAACCACTCCAAAACACGAGATAACTCCAAACCACTCCAAAACACGAGATAACTCCAAAACACGAGATAACTCCAAACCACTCCAAAACACGAGACAACTCCAAACCACTCCAAAACACGAGATAACTCCAAACCACTCCAAAACACGAGATAGCTCCAAACCACTCCAAAACACGAGATAACTCCAAAACACGAGATAACTCCAAACCACTCCAAAACACGAGATAACTCCAAACCACTCAAAACACGAGATAACTCCAAACCACTCCAAAACACGAGATAACTCCAAACCACTCCAAAACACGAGATAACTCCAACCCACTCCAAAACACGAGATAACTCCAAACCACTCCAAAATACGAGATAACTCCAAACCACTCCAAAACGCGAGATAACTCCAAACCACACCAAAACACGAGATAACTCCAAACCACTCCAAAACACGAGATTACTCCAAAACACGAGATAACTCCAAACCACTGCAAAACACGAGATAACTCCAAAACACGAGCTAACTCCAAATCACTCCAAAACACGAGATAACTCCAAACCACTCCAAAACACGAGATAACTCCAAACCACTGCAAAACATGAGATAACTCCAAAAAACGAGATAGCTCCAAACCACTCCAAAACACGAGATAACTCCAAAACACGAGATAACTCCAAACCACTCCAAAACACGAGATAACTCCAAACCACTCCAAAACACGAGATATTTCCAAACCACTCCAAAACACGAGATAACTCCAAAATACGGAATAACTGCAAACCACTCCTAAACACCAGATAACTCCAAACCACTCCAAAACACGAGATAACTCCAAACCACTCCAAAACACGAGATAACTCCAAAACACGAGATAACTCCAAACCACTCCAAAACACGAGATATCTCCAAACCACTCCAAAACACGAGATAACTCCAAACCACGCCAAAACACGAGATAACTCCAAAACACGAGATAACTCCAAACCACTCCAAAACACGAGATATCTCCAAACCACTCCAAAACACGAGATAACTCAAAACCACTCCAAAACACGCGATAACTCCAAACCACTCCAAAACACGAGATAACTCCAAACCACTCCAAAACACGAGAAAACTCCTAACCACTCCAAAACACGAGATAACGCCAAACCACTCCAAAACATGAGATAACTGCAAACCACTCCAAATCACGAGATAACTCCAAACCACACCAAAACACGAGATAACTCCAAACCACTCCAAAACACGAGATAACGCCAAACCACTTTAAAACACGAGATAACTCCAAACCACTCCAAAACACGAGATAACTCCAAACCACTCCAAAACACGAGATAACTCCAAAACACGAGATAACTCCAAACCACTCCAAAACACGAGACAACTCCAAACCACTCCAAAACACGAGATAACTCCAAACCACTCCAAAACACGAGATAGCTCCAAACCACTCCAAAACACGAGATAACTCCAAAACACGAGATAACTCCAAACCACTCCAAAACACGAGATAACTCCAAACCACTCAAAACACGAGATAACTCCAAACCACTCCAAAACACGAGATAACTCCAAACCACTCCAAAACACGAGATAACTCCAACCCACTCCAAAACACGAGATAACTCCAAACCACTCCAAAATACGAGATAACTCCAAACCACTCCAAAACGCGAGATAACTCCAAACCACACCAAAACACGAGATAACTCCAAACCACTCCAAAACACGAGATTACTCCAAAACACGAGATAACTCCAAACCACTGCAAAACACGAGATAACTCCAAAACACGAGCTAACTCCAAATCACTCCAAAACACGAGATAACTCCAAACCACTCCAAAACACGAGATAACTCCAAACCACTGCAAAACATGAGATAACTCCAAAAAACGAGATAACTCCAAACCACTCCAAAACACGAGATAACTCCAAAACACGAGATAACTCCAAACCACTCCAAAACACGAGATAACTCCAAACCACTCCAAAACACGAGATATTTCCAAACCACTCCAAAACACGAGATAACTCCAAAATACGGAATAACTGCAAACCACTCCTAAACACCAGCTAACTCCAAACCACTCCAAAACACGAGATAACTCCAAACCACTCCTAAACACCAGATAACTCCAAACCACTCCAAAACACGAGATAACTCCAAACCACTCCAAAACACGAGATAACTCCAAAACACGAGATAACTCCAAACCACTCCAAAACACGAGACAACTCCAAACCACTCCAAAACACGAGATAACTCCAAACCACTCCAAAACACGAGATAGCTCCAAACCACTCCAAAACACGAGATAACTCCAAAACACGAGATAACTCCAAACCACTCCAAAACACGAGATAACTCCAAACCACTCAAAACACGAGATAACTCCAAACCACTCCAAAACACGAGATAACTCCAAACCACTCCAAAACACGAGATAACTCCAACCCACTCCAAAACACGAGATAACTCCAAACCACTCCAAAATACGAGATAACTCCAAACCACTCCAAAACGCGAGATAACTCCAAACCACACCAAAACACGAGATAACTCCAAACCACTCCAAAACACGAGATTACTCCAAAACACGAGATAACTCCAAACCACTGCAAAACACGAGATAACTCCAAAACACGAGCTAACTCCAAATCACTCCAAAACACGAGATAAGTCCAAACCACTCCAAAACACGAGATAACTCCAAACCACTGCAAAACATGAGATAACTCCAAAAAACGAGATAGCTCCAAACCACTCCAAAACACGAGATAACTCCAAAACACGAGATAACTCCAAACCACTCCAAAACACGAGATAACTCCAAACCACTCCAAAACACGAGATATTTCCAAACCACTCCAAAACACGAGATAACTCCATAATACGGAATAACTGCAAACCACTCCTAAACACCAGATAACTCCAAACCACTCCAAAACACGAGATAACTCCAAACCACTCCAAAACACGAGATAACTCCAAAACACGAGATAACTCCAAACCACTCCAAAACACGAGATATCTCCAAACCACTCCAAAACACGAGATAACTCCAAAACACTCCAAAGCACGAGATAACTCCAATCCACTCCAAAACACGAGATAACTCTCCAAACCACTCCAAAACACGAGATAACTCCAAACCACTCCACAACACGAGATAACTCCAAAACACGAGATAACTCCAAACCACTCCAAAACACGAGATAACTCCAAACCACTCCAAAGCACGAGATAACACCAAACCACTCCAAAACACGAGATAACTCCAAACCACTCCAAAACCCGAGATAACTCCAAACCACTCCAAAACACGAGACAACTCCAAACCACTCCAAAACACGAGATAACTCCAAACCACTCCAAAACACGAGATAGCTCCAAACCACTCCAAAACACGAGATAACTCCAAACCACTCTAAAATACGAGATAACTCCAAACCACTCCAAAACGCGAGATAACTCCAAACCACACCAAAACACGAGATAACTCCAAACCACTCCAAAACACGAGATAACTCCAAACCACTCCAAAACACGAGATAACTGCAAACCACTCAAAACATGAGACAACTCCAAACCACTCCAAAGCACGAGATAACTCCAAACCACTCCAAAACACGAGATAACTCCAAACCACTCCAAACCACGAGATAACTCCAAACCACTGCAAAACACGAGATAACTCCAAAACACGAGATAACTCCAAACCACTCCAAAGCACGAGATAACTCCAAACAACTCCAAAACACGAGATAGCTCCAAAGCACTCCAAAACACGAGATAACTCCAAAACACGAGATAACTCCAAACCACTCCAAAACACGAGATAACTCCAAACCACTCCAAAACACGAGATAACTCCAAACCACTCCAAAACACGAGATATCTCCAAACCACTCCAAAACACGAGATAACTCCAAAATACGTAATAACTGCAAACTACTCCAAAACACGAGATAACTGCAAACCACCCCAAAACACGAGATAACTCCAAACCACTCCAAAGCACGAGATAACTCCAAAACACGAGATAACTCCAAACCACTCCAAAACACGAGATAACTCCAAACCACTCCAAAACACGAGATAACTCCAAAACACTCCAAAGCACGAGATAACTCCAATCCACTCCAAAACACGAGATAACTCTCCAAACCACTCCAAAACACGAGATAACTCCAAACCACTCCACAACACGAGATAACTCCAAAACACGAGATAACTCCAAACCACTCCAAAACACGAGATAACTCCAAACCACTCCAAAACACGAGATAACTCCAAACCACTCCAAAACACGAGATATCTCCAAACCACTCCAAAACACGAGATAACTCCAAAATACGGAATAACTGCAAACCACTCCAAAACACGAGATAACTCCAAACCACTCCAAAACACGAGATAACTCCAAACCACTCCAAAACACGAGATAACTCCAAAACACGAGATAACTCCAAACCACGAGATAACTCCAAACCACTCCACAACACGAGATAACTCCAAAACACGAGATAACTCCAAACCACTCCAAAACACGAGATAACTCCAAACCACTCCAAAACACGAGATAACGCCAAACCACTCCAAAATACGAAATAACTCCAAACCACTCCAAAACACGAGATAACACCAAACCACTCCAAGACACGAGATAACTCCGAACCACTCCAAAGCACGAGATAACTCCAAACCACTCCAAAACACGAGATAACTCCAAACCACTCCAAAACACGAGATAACTCAAAACCACTCCAAAACACGCGATAACTCCAAACCACTCCAAAACACGAGATAACTCCAAACCACTCCAAAACACGAGAAAGCTCCTAACCACTCCAAAAACACGAGATAACGCCAAACCACTCCAAAATATGAGATAACTGCAAACCACTCCAAATCACGAGATAACTCCAAACCACTCCAAAACACGAGATAACTCCAAACCACTCCAAAACACGAGATAACGCCAAACCACTTTAAAACACGAGATAACTCCAAACCACACCAAAACACGAGATAACTCCAAACCACTCCAAAACACGAGATAACTCCAAAACACGAGATAACTCCAAACCACTCCAAAACACGAGATAACTCCAAACCACTCCAAAACACGAGATATCTCCAAAACACTCCAAAGCACGAGATAACTCCAATCCACTCCAAAACACGAGATAACTCTCCAAACCACTCCAAAACACGAGATAACTCCAAACCACTCCACAACACGAGATAACTCCAAAACACGAGATAACTCCAAACCACTCCAAAACACGAGAAAACTCCTAACCACTCCAAAACACGAGATAACGCCAAACCACTCCAAAACATGAGATAACTGCAAACCACTCCAAATCACGAGATAACTCCAAACCACTCCAAAACACGAGATAACTCCAAACCACTCCAAAACACGAGATAACGCCAAACCACGTTTAAAACACGAGATAACTCCAAACCACTCCAAAACACGAGATAACTCCAAACCACTCCAAAACACGAGATAACTCCAAAACACGAGATAACTCCAAACCACTCCAAAACACGAGACAACTCCAAACCACTCCAAAACACGAGATAACTCCAAACCACTCCAAAACACGAGATAGCTCCAAACCACTCCAAAACACGAGATAACTCCAAAACACGAGATAACTCCAAACCACTCCAAAACACGAGATAACTCCAAACCACTCAAAACACGAGATAACTCCAAACCACTCCAAAACACGAGATAACTCCAAACCACTCCAAAACACGAGATAACTCCAACCCACACCAAAACACGAGATAACTCCAAACCACTCCAAAATACGAGATAACTCCAAACCACTCCAAAACGCGAGATAACTCCAAACCACACCAAAACACGAGATAACTCCAAACCACTCCAAAACACGAGATTACTCCAAAACACGAGATAACTCCAAACCACTGCAAAACACGAGATAACTCCAAAACACGAGCTAACTCCAAATCACTCCAAAACACGAGATAACTCCAAACCACTCCAAAACACGAGATAACTCCAAACCACTGCAAAACATGAGATAACTCCAAAAAACGAGATAACTCCAAACCACTCCAAAACACGAGATAACTCCAAAACACGAGATAACTCCAAACCACTCCAAAACACGAGATAACTCCAAACCACTCCAAAACACGAGATATTTCCAAACCACTCCAAAACACGAGATAACTCCAAAATACGGAATAACTGCAAACCACTCCTAAACACCAGATAACTCCAAACCACTCCAAAACACGAGATAACTCCAAACCACTCCAAAACACGAGATAACTCCAAAACACGAGATAACTCCAAACCACTCCAAAACACGAGATATCTCCAAACCACTCCAAAACACGAGATAACTCCAAAACACTCCAAAGCACGAGATAACTCCAATCCACTCCAAAACACGAGATAACTCTCCAAACCACTCCAAAACACGAGATAACTCCAAACCACTCCACAACACGAGATAACTCCAAAACACGAGATAACTCCAAACCACTCCAAAACGCGAGATAACTCTCCAAACCACGCCAAAACACGAGATAACTCCAAACCACTCCAAAACACGAGATAACTCCAAACCACTCCAAAGCACGAGATAACACCAAACCACTCCAAAACCCGAGATAACTCCAAACCACTCCAAAACACGAGATAACTCCAAACCACTCCAAAACACGAGATAACTCCATACCACTCCAAAACACGAGATAACTCCAAACCACTCCAAAACACGAGATAACTCCAAACCACTCAAAACATGAGATAACTCCAAACCACTCCAAAGCACGAGATAACTCCAAACCACTCCAAAACACGAGATAACTCCAAACCACTCCAAAACAAGACATAACTCTCCAAATCACTCCAAAGCACGAGATAACTCTCCAAACCACTCCAAAACACGAGATAACTCTAAACTACTCCACAATACGAGATAACTCCAAACCACTCCAAAACACGAGATAACGCCAAACCACTCCAAAACACGAGATAACTCCAAACCACTCCAAAACACGAGATAACTCCAAACCACTGCAAAACACGAGATAACTCCAAAACACGAGATAACTGCAAACCACTCCAAAACACGAGATAACTCCAAACCACTCCAAAACACGAGATAACTCCAAACCACTCCAAAACACGAGATAACTCCAAAACACTCCAAAGCACGAGATAACTCCAATCCACTCCAAAACACGAGATAACTCTCCAAACCACTCCAAAACACGAGATAACTCCAAGCCACCCCACAACACGAGATAACTCCAAAATACGAGATAACTCCAAACCACTCCAAAACACGAGATAACTCCAAACCACTCCACAACACGAGATAACTCCAAAACACGAGATAACTCCAAACCACTCCAAAACACGAGATAACTCCAAACCACTCCAAAACACGAGATAACGCCAAACCACTCCAAAACACGAAATAACTTCAAACCACTCCAAAACACGAGATAACACCAAACCACTCCAAAACACGAGATAACTCCAAACCACTCCAAAACACGAGATAACTCCAAACCACTCCAAAACACGAGATAACTCCAAACCACTCCAAAACACGAGATAACTCAAAACCACTCCAAAACACGCGATAACTCCAAACCACTCCAAAGCACGAGATAACTCCAATCCACTCCAAAACACGAGATAACTCTCCAAACCACTCCAAAACACGAGATAACTCCAAACCACTCCAAAACACGATTACTCCAAACCACTCCAAAACACGAGATAACTCCAAACCACTCCAAAACACGAGATAACTCCAAACCACTCCAAAACACGAGATAACTCCAAACCACTCCAAAAAAAGAGATAACTCCAAACCACTCCAAAACACGAGATAACTCCAAACCACTCCAAAACGCGAGATAACTCCAAACCACTCCAAAACACGAGATAACTCCAAAGCACTCCAAAACACGAGATTACTCCAAAACACGAGATAACTCCAAACCACTCCAAAACACGAGACAACTCCAAACCACTCCAAAACACGAGATAACTCCAAACCACTGCAAAACACGAGATAACTCCAAAACACGAGATAACTCCAAACCACTCCAAAACACGAGATAACTCCAAACCACTCCAAAACACGAGATAGCTCCAAAGCACTCCAAAACACGAGATAACTCCAAACCATTCCAAAACACGAGATAACTCCAAACCACTCCAAAACACGAGATAACGCCAAAACACGAGATAACTCCAAACCACTCCAAAACACGAGATAACTCCAAACCACTCAAAACACGAGATAACTCCAAACCACTCCAAAACACGAGATAACTCCAAACCACTCCAAAACACGAGATAACTCCAACCCACTCCAAAACACGAGATAACTCCAAACCACTCCAAAATACGAGATAACTCCAAACCACTCCAAAACGCGAGATAACTCCAAACCACACCAAAACACGAGATAACTCCAAACCACTCCAAAACACGAGATTACTCCAAAACACGAGATAACTCCAAACCACTGCAAAACACGAGATAACTCCAAAACACGAGCTAACTCCAAATCACTCCAAAACACGAGATAACTCCAAACCACTCCAA
The DNA here is from genome assembly GCF_052327205.1 of Somniosus microcephalus. Taxonomy (NCBI): domain Eukaryota; kingdom Metazoa; phylum Chordata; class Chondrichthyes; order Squaliformes; family Somniosidae; genus Somniosus; species Somniosus microcephalus. The sequence goes on from NW_028225187.1 coordinate 32,311,946, forward strand.
AACACGAGATAACTCCAAACCACTGCAAAACATGAGATAACTCCAAAAAACGAGATAACTCCAAACCACTCCAAAACACGAGATAACTCCAAAACACGAGATAACTCCAAACCACTCCAAAACACGAGATAACTCCAAACCACTCCAAAACACGAGATATTTCCAAACCACTCCAAAACACGAGATAACTCCAAAATACGGAATAACTGCAAACCACTCCTAAACACCAGATAACTCCAAACCACTCCAAAACACGAGATAACTCCAAACCACTCCAAAACACGAGATAACTCCAAAACACGAGATAACTCCAAACCACTCCAAAACACGAGATATCTCCAAACCACTCCAAAACACGAGATAACTCCAAAACACTCCAAAGCACGAGATAACTCCAATCCACTCCAAAACACGAGATAACTCTCCAAACCACTCCAAAACACGAGATAACTCCAAACCACTCCACAACACGAGATAACTCCAAAACACGAGATAACTCCAAACCACTCCAAAACACGAGATAACTCTCCAAACCACGCCAAAACACGAGATAACTCCAAACCACTCCAAAACACGAGATAACTCCAAACCACTCCAAAGCACGAGATAACTCCAAACCACTCCAAAACACGAGATAACTCCATACCACTCCAAAACACGAGATAACTCCATACCACTCCAAAACACGAGATAACTCCAAACCACTCCAAAACACGAGATAACTCCAAACCACTCAAAACATGAGATAACTCCAAACCACTCCAAAGCACGAGATAACTCCAAACCACTCCAAAACACGAGATAACTCCAAACCACTCCAAAACAAGACATAACTCTCCAAACCACTCCAAAGCACGAGATAACTCTCCAAACCACTCCAAAACACGAGATAACTCCAAACTACTCCACAATACGAGATAACTCCAAACCACTCCAAAACACGAGATAACGCCAAACCACTCCAAAACACGAGATAACTCCAAACCACTCCAAAACACGAGACAACTCCAAACCACTCCAAAACACGAGATAACTCCAAACCACTGCAAAACACGAGATAACTCCAAAACACGAGATAACTGCAAACCACTCCAAAACACGAGATAACTCCAAACCACTCCAAAACACGAGATAACTCCAAACCACTCCAAAACACGAGATAACTCCAAAACACTCCAAAGCACGAGATAACTCCAATCCACTCCAAAACACGAGATAACTCTCCAAACCACTCCAAAACACGAGATAACTCCAAGCCACCCCACAACACGAGATAACTCCAAAATACGAGATAACTCCAAACCACTCCAAAACACGAGATAACTCCAAACCACTCCACAACACGAGATAACTCCAAAACACGAGATAACTCCAAACCACTCCAAAACACGAGATAACTCCAAACCACTCCAAAACACGAGATAACGCCAAACCACTCCAAAACACGAAATAACTTCAAACCACTCCAAAACACGAGATAACACCAAACCACTCCAAAACACGAGATAACTCCAAACCACTCCAAAACACGAGATAACTCCAAACCACTCCAAAACACGAGATAACTCCAAACCACTCCAAAACACGAGATAACTCAAAACCACTCCAAAACACGCGATAACTCCAAACCACTCCAAAGCACGAGATAACTCCAATCCACTCCAAAACACGAGATAACTCTCCAAACCACTCCAAAACACGAGATAACTCCAAACCACTCCAAAACACGATTACTCCAAACCACTCCAAAACACGAGATAACTACAAACCACTCCAAAACACGAGATAACTCCAAACCACTCCAAAACACGAGATAACTCCAAACCACTCCAAAACACGAGATAACTCCAAACCACTCCAAAACACGAGATAACTCCAAACCACTCCAAAACACGAGATAACTCCAAACCACTCCAAAACACGAGATAACGCCAAAACACGAGATAACTCCAAACCACTCCAAAACACGAGATAACTCCAAACCACTCCAAAACACGAGATAACTCCAAACCACTCCAAAAAAAGAGATAACTCCAAACCACTCCAAAACACGAGATAACTCCAAACCACTCCAAAACGCGAGATAACTCCAAACCACTCCAAAACACGAGATAACTCCAAAGCACTCCAAAACACGAGATTACTCCAAAACACGAGATAACTCCAAACCACTCCAAAACACGAGACAACTCCAAACCACTCCAAAACACGAGATAACTCCAAACCACTGCAAAACACGAGATAACTCCAAAACACGAGATAACTCCAAACCACTCCAAAACACGAGATAACTCCAAACCACTCCAAAACACGAGATAGCTCCAAAGCACTCCAAAACACGAGATAACTCCAAACCATTCCAAAACACGAGATAACTCCAAACCACTCCAAAACACGAGATAACGCCAAAACACGAGATAACTCCAAACCACTCCAAAACACGAGATAACTCCAAACCACTCAAAACACGAGATAACTCCAAACCACTCCAAAACACGAGATAACTCCAAACCACTCCAAAACACGAGATAACTCCAACCCACTCCAAAACACGAGATAACTCCAAACCACTCCAAAATACGAGATAACTCCAAACCACTCCAAAACGCGAGATAACTCCAAACCACACCAAAACACGAGATAACTCCAAACCACTCCAAAACACGAGATTACTCCAAAACACGAGATAACTCCAAACCACTGCAAAACACGAGATAACTCCAAAACACGAGCTAACTCCAAATCACTCCAAAACACGAGATAACTCCAAACCACTCCAAAACACGAGATAACTCCAAACCACTGCAAAACATGAGATAACTCCAAAAAACGAGATAACTCCAAACCACTCCAAAACACGAGATAACTCCAAAACACGAGATAACTCCAAACCACTCCAAAACACGAGATAACTCCAAACCACTCCAAAACACGAGATATTTCCAAACCACTCCAAAACACGAGATAACTCCAAAATACGGAATAACTGCAAACCACTCCTAAACACCAGATAACTCCAAACCACTCCAAAACACGAGATAACTCCAAACCACTCCAAAACACGAGATAACTCCAAAACACGAGATAACTCCAAACCACTCCAAAACACGAGATATCTCCAAACCACTCCAAAACACGAGATAACTCCAAAACACTCCAAAGCACGAGATAACTCCAATCCACTCCAAAACACGAGATAACTCTCCAAACCACTCCAAAACACGAGATAACTCCAAACCACTCCACAACACGAGATAACTCCAAAACACGAGATAACTCCAAACCACTCCAAAACACGAGATAACTCTCCAAACCACGCCAAAACACGAGATAACTCCAAACCACTCCAAAACACGAGATAACTCCAAACCACTCCAAAGCACGAGATAACTCCAAACCACTCCAAAACACGAGATAACTCCATACCACTCCAAAACACGAGATAACTCCATACCACTCCAAAACACGAGATAACTCCAAACCACTCCAAAACACGAGATAACTCCAAACCACTCAAAACATGAGATAACTCCAAACCACTCCAAAGCACGAGATAACTCCAAACCACTCCAAAACACGAGATAACTCCAAACCACTCCAAAACAAGACATAACTCTCCAAACCACTCCAAAGCACGAGATAACTCTCCAAACCACTCCAAAACACGAGATAACTCCAAACTACTCCACAATACGAGATAACTCCAAACCACTCCAAAACACGAGATAACGCCAAACCACTCCAAAACACGAGATAACTCCAAACCACTCCAAAACACGAGACAACTCCAAACCACTCCAAAACACGAGATAACTCCAAACCACTGCAAAACACGAGATAACTCCAAAACACGAGATAACTGCAAACCACTCCAAAACACGAGATAACTCCAAACCACTCCAAAACACGAGATAACTCCAAACCACTCCAAAACACGAGATAACTCCAAAACACTCCAAAGCACGAGATAACTCCAATCCACACCAAAACACGAGATAACTCTCCAAACCACTCCAAAACACGAGATAACTCCAAGCCACCCCACAACACGAGATAACTCCAAAATACGAGATAACTCCAAACCACTCCAAAACACGAGATAACTCCAAACCACGCCACAACACGAGATAACTCCAAAACACGAGATAACTCCAAACCACTCCAAAACACGAGATAACTCCAAACCACTCCAAAACACGAGATAACGCCAAACCACTCCAAAACACGAAATAACTTCAAACCACTCCAAAACACGAGATAACACCAAACCACTCCAAAACACGAGATAACTCCAAACCACTCCAAAACACGAGATAACTCCAAACCACTCCAAAACACGAGATAACTCCAAACCACTCCAAAACACGAGATAACTCAAAACCACTCCAAAACACGCGATAACTCCAAACCACTCCAAAGCACGAGATAACTCCAATCCACTCCAAAACACGAGACAACTCTCCAAACCACTCCAAAACACGAGATAACTCCAAACCACTCCAAAACACGATTACTCCAAACCACTCCAAAACACGAGATAACTACAAACCACTCCAAAACACGAGATAACTCCAAACCACTCCAAAACACGAGATAACTCCAAACCACTGCAAAACACGAGATAACTCCAAACCACTCCAAAACACGAGATAACTCCAAACCACTCCAAAACACGAGATAACTCCAAACCACTCCAAAACACGAGATAACGCCAAAACACGAGATAACTCCAAACCACTCCAAAACACGAGATAACTCCAAACCACTCCAAAACACGAGATAACTCCAAACCACTCCAAAAAAAGAGATAACTCCAAACCACTCCAAAACACGAGATAACTCCAAACCACTCCAAAACGCGAGATAACTCCAAACCACTCCAAAACACGAGATAACTCCAAAGCACTCCAAAACACGAGATTACTCCAAAACACGAGATAACTCCAAACCACTCCAAAACACGAGACAACTCCAAACCACTCCAAAACACGAGATAACACCAAACCACTGCAAAACACGAGATAACTCCAAAACACGAGATAACTCCAAACCACTCCAAAACACGAGATAACTCCAAACCACTCCAAAACACGAGATAGCTCCAAAGCACTCCAAAACACGAGATAACTCCAAACCATTCCAAAACACGAGATAACTCCAAACCACTGCAAAACACGAGATAACTCCAAAACACGAGATAACTCCAAACCACTCCAAAACACGAGATAACTCCAAACCACTCCAAAACACGAGATAGCTCCAAAGCACTCCAAAACACGAGATAACTCCAAACCACTCCAAAACACGAGATAACTCCAAACCACTCAAAACACGAGATAACTCCAAACCACTCCAAAACACGAGATAACTCCAAACCACTCCAAAACACGAGATAACTCCAACCCACTCCAAAACACGAGATAACTCCAAACCACTCCAAAATACGAGATAACTCCAAACCACTCCAAAACGCGAGATAACTCCAAACCACACCAAAACACGAGATAACTCCAAACCACTCCAAAACACGAGATTACTCCAAAACACGAGATAACTCCAAACCACTGCAAAACACGAGATAACTCCAAAACACGAGCTAACTCCAAATCACTCCAAAACACGAGATAACTCCAAACCACTCCAAAACACGAGATAACTCCAAGCCACTGCAAAACATGAGATAACTCCAAAAAACGAGATAACTCCAAACCACTCCAAAACACGAGATAACTCCAAAACACGAGATAACTCCAAACCACTCCAAAACACGAGATAACTCCAAACCACTCCAAAACACGAGATATTTCCAAACCACTCCAAAACACGAGATAACTCCAAAATACGGAATAACTGCAAACCACTCCTAAACACCAGATAACTCCAAACAACTCCAAAACACGAGATAACTCCAAACCACTCCAAAACACGAGATAACTCCAAAACACGAGATAACTCCAAACCACTCCAAAACACGAGATATCTCCAAACCACTCCAAAACACGAGATAACTCCAAAACACTCCAAAGCACGAGATAACTCCAATCCACTCCAAAACACGAGATAACTCTCCAAACCACTCCAAAACACGAGATAACTCCAAACCACTCCACAACACGAGATAACTCCAAAACACGAGATAACTCCAAACCACTCCAAAACACGAGATAACTCTCCAAACCACGCCAAAACACGAGATAACTCCAAACCACTCCAAAACACGAGATAACTCCAAACCACTCCAAAGCACGAGATAACTCCAAACCACTCCAAAACACGAGATAACTCCATACCACTCCAAAACACAAGATAACTCCATACCACTCCAAAACACGAGATAACTCCAAACCACTCCAAAACACGAGATAACTCCAAACCACTCAAAACATGAGATAACTCCAAACCACTCCAAAGCACGAGATAACTCCAAACCACTCCAAAACACGAGATAACTCCAAACCACTCCAAAACAAGACATAACTCTCCAAACCACTCCAAAGCACGAGATAACTCTCCAAACCACTCCAAACACGAGATAACTCCAAACTACTCCACAATACGAGATAACTCCAAACCACTCCAAAACACGAGATAACGCCAAACCACTCCAAAACACGAGATAACTCCAAACCACTCCAAAACACGAGACAACTCCAAACCACTCCAAAACACGAGATAACTCCAAACCACTGCAAAACACGAGATAACTCCAAAACACGAGATAACTGCAAACCACTCCAAAACACGAGATAACTCCAAACCACTCCAAAACACGAGATAACTCCAAACCACTCCAAAACACGAGATAACTCCAAAACACTCCAAAGCACGAGATAACTCCAATCCACTCCAAAACACGAGATAACTCTCCAAACCACTCCAAAACACGAGATAACTCCAAGCCACCCCACAACACGAGATAACTCCAAAATACGAGATAACTCCAAACCACTCCAAAACACGAGATAACTCCAAACCACGCCACAACACGAGATAACTCCAAAACACGAGATAACTCCAAACCACTCCAAAACACGAGATAACTCCAAACCACTCCAAAACACGAGATAACGCCAAACCACTCCAAAACACGAAATAACTTCAAACCACTCCAAAACACGAGATAACACCAAACCACTCCAAAACACGAGATAACTCCAAACCACTCCAAAACACGAGATAACTCCAAACCACTCCAAAACACGAGATAACTCCAAACCACTCCAAAACACGAGATAACTCCAAACCACTCCAAAACACGAGATAACGCCAAACCACTCCAAAACACGAAATAACTTCAAACCACTCCAAAACACGAGATAACACCAAACCACTCCAAAACACGAGATAACTCCAAACCACTCCAAAACACGAGATAACTCCAAACCACTCCAAAACAGGAGATAACTCCAAACCACTCCAAAACACGAGATAACTCAAAACCACTCCAAAACACGCGATAACTCCAAACCACTCCAAAGCACGAGATAACTCCAATCCACTCCAAAACACGAGACAACTCTCCAAACCACTCCAAAACACGAGATAACTCCAAACCACTCCAAAACACGATTACTCCAAACCACTCCAAAACACGAGATAACTACAAACCACTCCAAAACACGAGATAACTCCAAACCACTCCAAAACACGAGATAACTCCAAACCACTCCAAAACACGAGATAACTCCAAACCACTCCAAAACACGAGATAACTCCAAACCACTCCAAAACACGAGATAACTCCAAACCACTCCAAAACACGAGATAACGCCAAAACACGAGATAACTCCAAACCACTCCAAAACACGAGATAACTCCAAACCACTCCAAAACACGAGATAACTCCAAACCACTCCAAAAAAAGAGATAACTCCAAACCACTCCAAAACACGAGATAACTCCAAACCACTCCAAAACGCGAGATAACTCCAAACCACTCCAAAACACGAGATAACTCCAAAGCACTCCAAAACACGAGATTACTCCAAAACACGAGATAACTCCAAACCACTCCAAAACACGAGACAACTCCAAACCACTCCAAAACACGAGATAACTCCAAACCACTGCAAAACACGAGATAACTCCAAAACACGAGATAACTCCAAACCACTCCAAAACACGAGATAACTCCAAACCACTCCAAAACACGAGATAGCTCCAAAGCACTCCAAAACACGAGATAACTCCAAACCATTCCAAAACACGAGATAACTCCAAACCACTCCAAAACACGAGATAACTCCAAACCACTCCAAAACACGAGATAACTCCAAACCACTCCAAAACACGAGATAACGCCAAAACACGAGATAACTCCAAACCACTCCAAAACACGAGATAACTCCAAACCACTCCAAAACACGAGATAACTCCAAACCACTCCAAAGCACGAGATAACTCCAATCCACTCCAAAACACGAGATAACTCTCCAAACCACTCCAAAACACGAGATAACTCCAACCCGCTCCAAAACACGAGATAACTGCAAACCACTCCAAAACACGAGATAACTCCAAACCACTCCAAAACACGAGATAACTCCAACCCACTCCAAAACACGAGCTAACTCCAAAACACGACATAACTCCAAACCACTCCAAAACACGAGATAACTCCAAACCACTCCAAAACACGAGATAACTGCAAACCACTCAAAACATGAGACAACTCCAAACCACTCCAAAGCACGAGATAACTCCAAACCACTCCAAAACACGAGATAACTCCAAACCACTCCAAAACACGAGATAACTCCAAACCACTGCAAAACACGAGATAACTCCAAAACACGAGATAACTCCAAACCACTCCAAAGCACGAGATAACTCCAAACAACTCCAAAACACGAGATAGCTCCAAAGCACTCCAAAACACGAGATAACTCCAAAACACGAGATAACTCCAAACCACTCCAAAACACGAGATAACTCCAAACCACTCCAAAACACGAGATAACTCCAAACCACTCCAAAACACGAGATAACTCCAAAATACGTAATAACTGCAAACTACTCCAAAACACGAGATAACTTCAAACCACTCCAAAACACGAGATAACTCCAAACCACTCCAAAGCACGAGATAACTCCAAAACACGAGATAACTCCAAACCACTCCAAAACACGAGATAACTCCAAACCACTCCAAAACACGAGATAACTCCAAAACACTCCAAAGCACGAGATAACTCCAATCCACTCCAAAACACGAGATAACTCTCCAAACCACTCCAAAACACGAGATAACTCCAAACCACTCCACAACACGAGATAACTCCAAAACACGAGATAACTCCAAACCACTCCAAAACACGAGATAACTCCAAACCACTCCAAAACACGAGATAACGCCAAACCACACCAAAACACGAAATAAATCCAAACCACTCCAAAACACGAGATAAAACCAAACCACTCCAAAACACAAGATAACTCCAAACCACTCCAAAACACGAGCTAACTCCAAACCACTCCAAAACACGAGATAACTCCATACCACTCCAAAACACGAGATAACTCCATACCACTCCAAAACACGAGATAACTCCAAACCACTCCAAAACACGAGATAACTCCAAACCACTCAAAACATGAGATAACTCCAAACCACTCCAAAGCACGAGATAACTCCAAACCACTCCAAAACACGAGATAACTCCAAACCACTCCAAAACAAGACATAACTCTCCAAACCACTCCAAAGCACGAGATAACTCTCCAAACCACTACAAAACACGAGATAACTCCAAACTACTCCACAATACGAGATAACTCCAAACCACTCCAAAACACGAGATAACGCCAAACCACTCCAAAACACGAGATAACTCCAAACCACTCCAAAACACGAGACAACTCCAAACCACTCCAAAACACGAGATAACTCCAAACCACTGCAAAACACGAGATAACTCCAAAACACGAGATAACTGCAAACCACTCCAAAACACGAGATAACTCCAAACCACTCCAAAACACGAGATAACTCCAAACCACTCCAAAACACGAGATAACTCCAAAACACTCCAAAGCACGAGATAACTCCAATCCACTCCAAAACACGAGATAACTCTCCAAACCACTCCAAAACACGAGATAACTCCAAGCCACCCCACAACACGAGATAACTCCAAAATACGAGATAACTCCAAACCACTCCAAAACACGAGATAACTCCAAACCACGCCACAACACGAGATAACTCCAAAACACGAGATAACTCCAAACCACTCCAAAACACGAGATAACTCCAAACCACTCCAAAACACGAGATAACGCCAAACCACTCCAAAACACGAAATAACTTCAAACCACTCCAAAACACGAGATAACACCAAACCACTCCAAAACACGAGATAACTCCAAACCACTCCAAAACACGAGATAACTCCAAACCACTCCAAAACACGAGATAACTCCAAACCACTCCAAAACACGAGATAACTCAAAACCACTCCAAAACACGCGATAACTCCAAACCACTCCAAAGCACGAGATAACTCCAATCCACTCCAAAACACGAGACAACTCTCCAAACCACTCCAAAACACGAGATAACTCCAAACCACTCCAAAACACGATTACTCCAAACCACTCCAAAACACGAGATAACTACAAACCACTCCAAAACACGAGATAACTCCAAACCACTCCAAAACACGAGATAACTCCAAACCACTGCAAAACACGAGATAACTCCAAACCACTCCAAAACACGAGATAACTCCAAACCACTCCAAAACACGAGATAACTCCAAACCACTCCAAAACACGAGATAACGCCAAAACACGAGATAACTCCAAACCACTCCAAAACACGAGATAACTCCAAACCACTCCAAAACACGAGATAACTCCAAACCACTCCAAAAAAAGAGATAACTCCAAACCACTCCAAAACACGAGATAACTCCAAACCACTCCAAAACGCGAGATAACTCCAAACCACTCCAAAACACGAGATAACTCCAAAGCACTCCAAAACACGAGATTACTCCAAAACACGAGATAACTCCAAACCACTCCAAAACACGAGACAACTCCAAACCACTCCAAAACACGAGATAACTCCAAACCACTGCAAAACACGAGATAACTCCAAAACACGAGATAACTCCAAACCACTCCAAAACACGAGATAACTCCAAACCACTCCAAAACACGAGATAGCTCCAAAGCACTCCAAAACACGAGATAACTCCAAACCATTCCAAAACACGAGATAACTCCAAACCACTGCAAAACACGAGATAACTCCAAAACACGAGATAACTCCAAACCACTCCAAAACACGAGATAACTCCAAACCACTCCAAAACACGAGATAGCTCCAAAGCACTCCAAAACACGAGATAACTCCAAACCACTCCAAAACACGAGATAACTCCAAACCACTCAAAACACGAGATAACTCCAAACCACTCCAAAACACGAGATAACTCCAAACCACTCCAAAACACGAGATAACTCCAACCCACTCCAAAACACGAGATAACTCCAAACCACTCCAAAATACGAGATAACTCCAAACCACTCCAAAACGCGAGATAACTCCAAACCACACCAAAACACGAGATAACTCCAAACCACTCCAAAACACGAGATTACTCCAAAACACGAGATAACTCCAAACCACTGCAAAACACGAGATAACTCCAAAACACGAGCTAACTCCAAATCACTCCAAAACACGAGATAACTCCAAACCACTCCAAAACACGAGATAACTCCAAACCACTGCAAAACATGAGATAACTCCAAAAAACGAGATAACTCCAAACCACTCCAAAACACGAGATAACTCCAAAACACGAGATAACTCCAAACCACTCCAAAACACGAGATAACTCCAAACCACTCCAAAACACGAGATATTTCCAAACCACTCCAAAACACGAGATAACTCCAAAATACGGAATAACTGCAAACCACTCCTAAACACCAGATAACTCCAAACCACTCCAAAACACGAGATAACTCCAAACCACTCCAAAACACGAGATAACTCCAAAACACGAGATAACTCCAAACCACTCCAAAACACGAGATATCTCCAAACCACTCCAAAACACGAGATAACTCCAAAAGACTCCAAAGCACGAGATAACTCCAATCCACTCCAAAACACGAGATAACTCTCCAAACCACTCCAAAACACGAGATAACTCCAAACCACTCCACAACACGAGATAACTCCAAAACACGAGATAACTCCAAACCACTCCAAAACACGAGATAACTCTCCAAACCACGCCAAAACACGAGATAACTCCAAACCACTCCAAAACACGAGATAACTCCAAACCACTCCAAAGCACGAGATAACTCCAAACCACTCCAAAACACGAGATAACTCCATACCACTCCAAAACACAAGATAACTCCATACCACTCCAAAACACGAGATAACTCCAAACCACTCCAAAACACGAGATAACTCCAAACCACTCAAAACATGAGATAACTCCAAACCACTCCAAAGCACGAGATAACTCCAAACCACTCCAAAACACGAGATAACTCCAAACCACTCCAAAACACGAGACAACTCCAAACCACTCCAAAACACGAGATAACTCCAAACCACTGCAAAACACGAGATAACTCCAAAACACGAGATA